>NC_084573.2:14645000-14715000 GCF_033978685.3 Nerophis lumbriciformis | reverse complement strand
GCTATACCTAAGACGTATAGGTATATATATATATATTTTTATATATATGTATATATGTATATAGGTATATACAATATAGGCCTAACATGATCAAACGTTCTTGTTCTTGTCAGAAATCTAGCAGCCGCATTTTGTACCAACTGGAATCTTTTAATGCATCAATTTAATTTGTTTTAATCAGCCCCTTAACTAACCCAGCATGCAGCTATAAAATATGAAAGGATGTTGCTGAACAGACAATTTCGCTAATATTTTTCATTTCTTACAGACCGTTCAAATATGTAGACACACAAACACATTCCCTGTTTGTTGTCTCTCTTTGGGGCGCGGGCACTTTGTCAGTTTGCACATGCTTTTCAAAAGTGCCAAATAAAACGCTAAATATCGCCGTGACGAGTGTTGACGAATCTAATTGTGCGTGCTGTAGATTATATTTGCATTTTTTCCTCCCAGTATTGTGGGCGTAGTGCTAATCAGTATGTATTCTGCATATTAATGAAGACAGTGGCGCAAAATGGATTGAACGCCTTCTTCTGCTCACTTAATCGACGCAATCCACTTTGCACACGTTTAGTAGATCCACTTTGCGTGTGTTTGTGTGTGTCTTAGTGTACGCAAACCTTTATTTCAAAACCCAAATCCAGTGAAGTTGGCACGTTGTGTAAATGGTAAATAAAAACAGAATACAATGATTTGCAAATCCTTTTCAACCTATATTCAATTAAATAGACTGCAAAGACAAGATATTTAATGTTCCAACTGAGAAACTTAATTTATTTTTGAAAACAATCATTAACTTAATGGCAGCAACACATTGCAAAAAAGTTGGCACAGGGGCACATTTTTACCACTGTGTTACATGGCCTTTACTTTTAACAACACTCAGTAAACCTTTGGGAACTGATCTTTTCAGGTGGAATTATTTCCCATTCTTGCTTGATGTACAGCTTAAGTTGTTCAACAGTCCGGGGGTCTCCGTTGTGGTATTTTAGGCTTCATAATGCGCCACACATTTTCAATGGGAGACAGGTCTGGACTAAAGGCAGGCCAATCTAGTACCCGCACTCTTTTACTATGAAGCCACGCTGTTGTAACACATGGCTTGGCATTGTCTTGCTGAAATAAGCAGGGGCGTCCATGATAACGTTGCTTGAATGGCAAGATATGTTGCTCCAAAACCTGTATGTAACTTTCAGCATTAATGGCGCCTTCACAGATGTGTAAGTTACCCATGCCTTGGGCACTAATACACCCCCATACCATCACAGATGCTGGCTTTTCAACTTTGCGCCTATAACAATCCGGATGGTTCTTTTCCTCTTTGGTCCGGAGAACACGGCGTCCACAGTTTCCAAAAACAATTTGAAATGTGGACTCGTCAGACCACAGAACACTTTTCCACTTTGCATCAGTCCATCTTAGATGAGCTCGGGCCCAGCGAAGCCGGCGGCGTTTCTGGGTGTTGTTGATAAACGGCTTTGGCTTTGCATAGTAGAGTTTTAACTTGCACTTACAGATGTAGCGACACACTGTTGTTACTGACAGTGGGTTTCTGAAGTGTTCCTGAGCCCATGTGGTGATATCCTTTACACACCGATGTCGCTTTTTGATGCAGTACCGCCTGAGGGATGGAAGGTCCGTAATATCACCGCTTACGTGCAGTGATTTTTCCAGATTCTCTGAATCTTTTGATGATATTACAGACCGTAGATGGTGAAATGCCAAAATTCATTTCTCGTTGAGAAATGTTGTTCTTAAACTGTTGGACAATTTGCGCACGCATTTGTTCACAAAGTGGTGACCCTCGCCCCATCCTTGTTTGTGAATGACTGAGCATTTCATAGAAACTGCTTTTATACCCAATCATGGCACCCACCCGTTCCCAACCAGCCTGTTCACCTGTGGGATGTTCCAAATAAGTGTTTGATGAGCATTCCTCAACCTTCTCCGTCTTTTTTGCCACTTGTGCCAGCTTTTTTGAAACATGTCGCAGGCATCAGGTTCCAAATGAGCTAATATTTGCAAAAAAACAACAAAGTTTTCCAGTTCGAACGTTAAAGTTTCTTGTCTTTGCAGTCTATTCAATTGAATATAGGTTGAAAATGTTTTGCAAATCATTGTATTCCGTTTTTATTTACGATTCACACAACGTGCCGACTCCAATGGTTTTGGGGTTTGCATGAACAAATCAAAGTGTGTTGTATGTTAGGGTTTCCATCATGTAGCGTATAACTCACGAGCATTTAGTGCTGTCTACTTTCATTAGGGCAAGACATTCCTCGACGTCTGGCCCCTACGCATGGTGGTCTTCGGGGCCCGTGGAGCCCAGTTTTGACCGCACTGTGAACTGGGAACATAATGATTGTTCTGTTCCTGCCATCTCTCAGTGTAATAGTACTGTAAACCAACCCTTGAGCCATATTGCCTTGCTGTCTTGGTATTTCGACAACAAATTAGGAGAGGAAAAACTAAAAATATTCAGTCATCTGTCAACATGAGTGAAAAGGGTTGGGGGGGGGGGACTGGAGGGGCCATTTAAGCCTAATGCCTTTCAATTAGTGGCTAACTGTTAAAGGGAAAGCGGATGTCCGATCTAAGAAACGTACGGGTCATCGGTGCGTAGTTGGGGATGAGGGGTGGGGTGGTGTTTGAGGGGGTCTCCGGGTCTAAATGAAGGCCTTGTGAATTTTAGCAAATGAGCAGTAATGTCGGCGATAATGATGCATCGGACAGGACATTGGATTTAGGTTGGGCCCCCAGCACACACAGGAACTGCTTGTTTGTTCCAAGCACTGCTGTTTCCTGTCGGACCGGCTGTGTGTGTGTGTGTGTGTGTGTGTGTGTGTTCTTGTATTTCTACCCTTCTTGAGACATCAACAAGGAAAAGTACCTTCCGGTGAACAAGTTAGGACATAAATCATGGTCCCAATACGAAAAACCATTGCATCTAATAGAGAATGTCTCATTGGCACCCCCGGTGGCGAAATCTATCAACATCAGGGTGGTCCCGAAAAGGAGGGATTTTTTCAAATGGACTGTGTGTCGGTTTTAAAAGTGCTCCCGCCTCTGATCAACATATGAAATAACAAGTGTGTGTAAAAATTTGAAGTGCTCCCCCTCTGGCCAACATATGTAATAACAAGTGTGTGTGTAAGAAATTGAAAAGCGCGCAATTTTTCCAAAATTAATAAAAAATACACAAAATAAATATGTATATAGGGACATACTGTAATAACTTGAACAATGAAAAATAACAATTACAAACAAAAAATTTTTTTTTTTTTACCAAAAGCTTACCTTTTTTATATTTGCATTGTTTGTATGTATTAACAATGTTGCAAATACAAATCTTTATACAAACCCCGTTTCCATATGAGTTGGGAAATTGTGTTATACAATGATTTGCAAATCATTTTCAACCCATATTCAGTTGAATATGCTACAAAGACAACATATTTGATGTTCAAACTGATAATAAATAATCATTAACTTTAGAATTTGATGCCAGCAACACGTGACAAAGAAGTTGGGAAAGGTGGCAATAAATACTGATAATGTTGAGGAATGCTCATCAAACACTTATTTGGAACATCCCACAGGTGAACAGGCAAATTGGGAACAGGTGGGTGCCATGATTGGGTATAAAAGTAGATTCCATGAAATGCTCAGTCATTCACAGACAAGGATGGGGCGAGGGTCACCACTTTGTCAACAAATGCGTGAGCAAATTGTTGAACAGTTTAAGAAAAACCTTTCTCAACCAGCTATTGCAAGGAATTTAGGGATTTCACCATCTACGTTCCATAATATCATCAAAGGGTTCAGAGAATCTGGAGAAATCACTGCACGTAAGCAGCTAAGCCCGTGACCTTCGATCCCTCAGGCTGTACTGCATCAACAAGCGACATCGGTGTGTAAAAGATATCACCACATGGGCTCAGGAACACTTCAGAAACCCACTGTCAGTAACTACAGTTGGTCGCTACATCTGTAAGTGCAAGTTAAAACTCTCCTATGCAAGGCGAAAACCGTTTATCAACAACACCCAGAAACGCCGTCGGCTTCGCTGGGCCTGAGCTCATCTAAGATGGACTGATACAAAGTGGAAAAGTGTTCTGTGGTCTGACGAGTCCACATTTCAAATTGTTTTTGGAAACTGTGGACGTCGTGTCCTCCGGACCAAAGAGGAAAAGAACTATCGGGATTGTTATAGGCGCAAAGTTGAAAAGCCAGCATCTGTGATGGTATGGAGGTGTATTAGTGCCCAAGACATGGGTAACTTACACATCTGTGAAGGCACCATTAATGCTGAAAGGTACATACAGGTTTTGGAGCAACATATGTTGCCATCCAAGCAACGTTACCATGGACGCCCCTGCTTATTTCATCAAGACAATGCCAAGCCAGGTGTTACATCAATGTGGCTTCATAGTAAAAGAGTGCGGGTACTAGATTGGCCTGCCTTTAGTACAGACCTGTTTCCCATTGAAAATGTGTGGCGCATTATGAAACCTAAAATACCACAACGGAGACCCCGGACTGTTGAACAACTTAAGCTGTACATCAAGCAAGAATGGGAAAGAATTCCACCTGAGAAGGTTAAAAAATGTGTCAGCTCAGTTCCCAAACGTTTACTGAGTGTTATTAAAAGGAAAGGCCATGTAACACAGTGGTGAACATGCCCTTTCCCAACTACTTTGGCACGTGTTGCAGCCATGAAATTCTAAGTTAATTATTATTTGCAAAAAAAAATAAAGTTTATGAGTTTGAACTTTAAATATGTTGTCTTTGTAGTGCATTCAATTGAATATGGGTTGAAAAGGATTTGCAAATCATTGTATTCCGTTTATATTTACATCTAACACAATTTCCCAACTCATATGGAAACGGGGTTTGTATACACTATATTGCCAAAAGTATTTGGCCACCCATCCAAAAGATCAGAATCAGGAGAACGGTAGATTTCGGACTGCATTGTGCCGAGTGTGAAATTTGGTGGAGGAGGAATTATGGTGCGGGTTGTTTTTGGCCCCTTAGTTCCAGTGAAAGGAACTTTGAATGCTCTAGGATACCAAAACATTTTGGACAATACCATGCTCCCAACCTTGTGGGAACCGTTTGGAGCGGGCCCCTTCCTCTGCCATCATGACTGTGCACCAGTGCACAAAGCAAGGTCCATAAAGGGGCGGTATAGCTCGGTTGGTAGAGTGGCCGTGCCAGCAACTTGAGGGTTTCAGGTTTGATCCCTGCTTCTGCCAACCTAGTTACTGCTGTTGTGTCCTTGGGCAAGGCACTTTACCCACCTGCTCCCAGTGCCACCCACACTGGTTTAAAAATGTAACTTAGATATTGGGTTTCACAATGCAAAGTGCTTTGAGTCACTAGAGAAAAGCGCTATATAAATATAATTCACTTTACTTCATTAAAGACATGGATGTGGATGAATTTGACTGGCCTGCACAGAGTCCTGACCTGAACCCAATAGAACACCTTTGGGATGAATTAGAACGAAGACTGAGAGCCAGGCCTTCTCAGTGTGTGACCTCACCAATGCGCTTTAGGAAGAATGGTGGAAAATTCCTATAAACACACTCCGCAACCTTGTGGACGAGCCTTCCCAGAAGAGTTGAAGCTGTAATAGCTGCAAAAGGTGGACCCACATCATATTGAACCCCATGGGTTAGGAATGGGATGGCACTTCAAGTTCATATGTGAGTCAAGGCAGGTGGCCAAATACTTTTGGCAATATAGTGTATCTAGAAAGGGTGGTCCTAAAGAGGTAGGCATTTTTCAGAGGTCTCAAGAAGGTATTAAATACAAGAATGTGTGTGTGTGGGGTGTGTTTTTCACTGCGATAATCAGGCAGTGTGTGTGTATGTGTGTGTGTGTGTGCGTGCAATCCCCCTTCATTTTTCAAAGCGCCGCCGCGGATGTGAGCGACGGATGCTCTACGCAACCCACGGATGAGATCACCGCGTCCAACAAGGGACTTCCTCCCCACACAGGAAGTGGAGGCGCAGCTGAGAGGGAAAGGGCTTCTTCCTTTCGCCGCCGGCGTCCTCCTCCTCTTCCTCTTCTACCGCGTTTTGTCCCAGAAACGAGATAAAGCTTCACTTGCCGCACCAGGAAGTTCCACATCGGTGTGTTTACGCAACAGAGGTCCAGCTAAAGTGAACCCGGGACCTCTGGGAACCCGGGAATCCCCCCCCCCCCCTCCCGACTTGGGTCCTCACATTTGTGGAGTGGACATCCGTCATGCATTTTCCACTTCACACTTGCACATGATCCCAATCATTATCATTCGCCGACTTAACACCGGGAGATGGAAATGCAGTAAAATACATCACTTTGTTTTGGAGGCCGACGCTGGGGAAGGGGGAGTCCGACTCACGAGGTCCGTGTGAGACAACGTCTTTCTATATGCGATGCTTCCGGAAGTGTCCCGAGATTGCCGTGACCAAAGGAAAAGAGGGATGTGGTTATTCTATACTGAGTGTGTATACAACTCAGCTTTCATGGTCGCTATCATGAATGTCACTCGTAGCTTAACTCATGATTATAACGTATGTGTGAAAGTCATTCAGTTGTAAATCATAAGTGACTCATTCTAGTCCGTTCACATTGAAAAATAACTCGATTGGATCTGTCATGATCTCACATGACAGTTATTATTAGTTCCTTGTATTTTGCCCATCATCCAACACACCCACACCTATTTTCTGTGTGTTCTACAAAACCCAAAACCAGTGAAGTTGGGACGATGTGTAAATGGTAAATAAAAACAGAATACAATGACTTGCAAATCCTTTTCAACATATATTCACTTGAATAGATTGCAAAGACAAGAAACTTAACGTTCGAACTGGAAAACGTTGTTATTTTTTGCAAAAAAAAAGACTGAGAAAGTCGAGGAATGCTCATCAAACACTTATTTGGAACATCCCACGGGTGAACAGGCTAATTGGGAACAGGTGGGTGCCATGATTGGGTATAAAAGCAGCTTCCACGAAATGCTCAGTCATTCACAAACAAGGACGGGTCGAGGGTCACCACTTTGTGAACGAATGCGTGAGCAAATTGTCGAACAGTTTAAGAACATTTCTCAACCAGCTATTGCAAGGAATTTAGGGATTTCACCATCTACGGTCTGTAATGTCATCAAAAGGTTCAGAGAATCTGGAGAAATCACTGCACGTAACATTGAATGCCCGTGACCTTCGATCCCTCAGGCGGTACTGCATCAAAAAGCAACATCAGTGTGTAAAGGATATCACCACATGGGCTCAGGAACACTTCAGAAAACAACTGTCAGTAACTTAAGTTTGTCGCTACATCTGCAAGTGGAAGTTAAAACTCTACTATGCAAAGCGAAAACCATTTTTATCAACAACACCCGGAAACGCCGCCGGCTTCGCTGGGCCCGAGTTCATCTAAGATGCAAAGTGGAAAAGTGTGCTGTGTTCTGACGAGTCCACGTTTCAAATAGTTTTTGGAAACTGTGGACGTCGTGTCCTCCGGAACAAAGAGGAAAAGAACCATCCGGATTGTTGTTATGGGTGCAAAGTTGAAAAGCCAGCATCTGTGATGGTATGGGGGTGTATTAGTGCCAAAGGCATGGGTAACTTACACATCTGTGAAGGCACCATTAATGCTGAAAAGTGCATACAGGTTTTGGAGCAACATATTAGACTTAGACTTAGACTTAGACTTAGACAAACTTGAATGATCCACAAGGGAAATTGTTCAACACAGTAGCTCAGTTACAATGATGGAAAGGACAATGCAGGTATAAATAGACTAATATAGTGATAACAAATCTAACATATATACGAATATATACATAATATGTGTACAGAATAATATATATACAGATATATTATATTATGTCTATAACATAAATACAATATATACCAATGACCATGTACAATATTACAGTATATACAGCATATGTGACAGCAGCAGCATAAAATAGAGAGTAGATCCAGCAGAAAATAGAAAATAGACATTATAAAGAGAAGTAGCCAACATGTCCGGTGTCAGGTAATAGGCAGATGTCATCTATTGCTGTATGGCGAGTGATTATACAGCTGGATGGAGTGTGGAATGAAGGAGTTCTTTAATCGCACAGTGCGGGAAGGAAGTTGAAGGAGCCTGTTGGAGTATGAACTCCGCTGTCCCATAATTGTCAGGTGGAGTGGGTGGGCAGGATTGTCCATGATGGCCAGCAGTTTGTCCAGTGTCCTCCTGTCCCTCGCCTCCAACTGCGTGCAAATAGTTTGGCCAGCTTTCCGGATCAGTTTATCAATCCGGTTTGAGTCCATTTTGCTGGTACTGCTCCCCCAACAAACCACTGCAAAGTACAGTGCACTGGCCACAACAGACTGATAAAATATCTCCAACAGCTTGCTGCACACATTAAAGGACATACGCTTCCTCAGGAAAAAGAGTCTGCTCATGCCCTTCTTGTAAACAGCTTTGCAGTTGTCCTTCCAGTCCAGTCTGCTGTTCAAGTGGACTCCCAGGTACTTGTATATGTTGCCATCCAAGCAACGTTATCATGGACGCCCCTGCTTATTTCAGCCAGACAATGCGTGTTACAACAGCGTGGCTTCGTAGTAAAAGAGTGTGGGTACTAGACTGGCTTCGCCTGTAGTCCAGACCTGTCTCCGATTGGTGCATTATGAAGCCTAAAATACCACAACGGAGACCCCGGACTGTTGAACAACTTAAGCTGTACAGAATTCCACCTTAAAAAATTGGTCTCCTCAGTTCCCAAACATTTACTGAGTGTTGTTAAAAGGAAAGGCCATGTAAAACAGTGGTAAAAATGCCGCTGTGCCAACTTTTTTGCAATGTGTTGCTGCCATTAAAGGGGAACATTATCACCAGACCTATGTAAGCGTCAATATATACCTTGATGTTGCAGAAAAAAGACCATATTTTTTTTAACCGATTTCCGAACTCTAAATGGGTGAATTTTGGCGAATTAAACGCCTTTCTATTATTCGCTCTCGGAGCGATGACGTCACGCAATCCGCCATTTTCTCAAACACATTACAAACACCGAATCAAATCAGCTGTTATTTTCCGTTTTTTCGACTGTTTTCCGTACCTTGGAGACATCATGCCTCGTTGGTGTGTTGTCGGAGGGTGTAACAACACGAACAGGGACGGATTCAAGTTGCACCATTGGCCCAAAGATGCGAGAGTGGCAAGAAATTGGACGAAATTTGTTCAAAATACGAGGGTGTGGGGAAAGCCGACGAAAATGGTCAGTCGTTTGTTCCGCACACTTTACCGACGAAAGCTATGCTACGACAGAGATGGCAAGAATGTGTGGATATCCTGCGACACTCAAAGCAGATGCATTTCCAACGATAAAGTCAAAGAAATCTGCCGCCAGACCCCCATTGAATCTGCCGGAGTGTGTGAGCAATTCAGGGACAAAGGCCCTCGGTAGCACGGCAAGCAATGGCGGCAGTTTGTTCCCGCAGACGAGCGAGCTAAACCCCCTGGATGTCTTGGCTCACACCGCTTCTACCGTCCCTTATGCCACCGAAGATGATCAAGAGAAGAATATCGACCCTAGCTTCCCTGGCTTGCTGACATCAACTCCAAAACTGGACAGATCAGCTTTCAGGAAAAGAGAGCGGATGAGGGTATGTCTACAGAATATATTAATTGATGAAAACTTTATTCATTACTCGCAGTTTTACGTAAATTATTATACATAAACTGTGTTTACCAATAATTTAGCTTAAAAACATTACAACACTTAAAAACAAACACATACCAATCGTTGGTTAGAAGGCGATCGCCGAATTCGTCCTCGCTTTCTCCCGTGTCGCTGGCTGTCGTGTCGTTTTCGTCGGTTTCGCTTGCATACGGTTCAAACCGATATGGCTCAATAGCTTCAGTTTCTTCTTCAATTTCGCTTAGGCCGCTGAAATCCGAGTCTGAATCCGAGCTAATGTCGCTATACCTTGCTGTTCTATCCGCCAAGTTTGTTTGTATTGGCATCACTATGTGACATCACCCGATGGACGGGTGTATATAACGATGGTTAAAATCAGGCACTTTGAAGCTTTTTTTAGGGATATTGCGTGATGGGTCAAATTTTGAAAAAAACTTCGAAAAATAAAATAAGCCACTGGGAACTGATTTTTAATGGTTTTAACCCTTCTGAAATTGTGATAATGTTCCCCTTTATATTCTAAGTTCATGATTATTTGCAAAAAGTTTCTCAGTTGGAAAATTAAATATCTTGTCTTTGCAGTCTATTCAATTGAATATAAGTTGAAAAGGATTTGCAAATCATTGTATTCTGTTTTTATTTACCATTTACACAACGTGACAACTTCACCGGTTTTGGGTTTTTATTATTCACTGCTACCACAACTGCCATGTGGCCCTCAATGAAAACGAGTTTGACACCCAGGCCAGACGGGTCCTTCCAGTATTCTTAAGGGCCCTTTGCTGGTCTCATAAAGTGAATTCGTTGGAGTGGTCTGCCGTAGGCAACGATGGCCTCAGGACCTGTTGCTAGAGGTCAGCGAGTGCAAGAGGCGACAGCTGTAGAAACGCTGGGAGCCTGGTGCTGCATGAATACTGGTGATTATAGCAAGCATCACGCATGTACACACACACACACACACACACACAAGCTCAGATCAGATCCTTATCTAAAGGATACATTGTTTCGAGGTCACCAAACACTTCATACGACTGCATTTCACATGATCAAAAAAAAAGGGGGCCTTTTATGGATCTGTGTGTGACAGTGTGTGTTGTATTTATAGTCCAAGTGTGTCATTCCTCTGTGAGGTGTCGATGCCGTCAAACTGTTTACAAGACGCGGATGTGAGGGTGAAAAAAAAAATAGGAAAAAAAAAAAATAGTTCAAGTGAACAGGGTGGTCTCTCCTCAGCTGTTCATTGTGCAAAGGTTCTTATGTAAGTCCAGAGAGATTAAATGGGGACTGCCCCAAGTAGTGGTTTGATAATTGACCAGTAAGAGTTACATTAGCTTAGCTCCATCTTTCCTTTATTAAATGACCTACTAACCTCTTTATACAAAAACCCACAACCAGTGAAGTTGGCACGTTGTGTAATTCGTAAATAAAAACAGAATACAATGATTTGCAAATCCTTTTCAACTTATATTCAATTGAATAGACTGCAAAGACAAGATATTTAATGTTCCAACTGAGAAATGTTTTTTTTTTTTTTTTTTTTTGCAAAAAATCATTACCTTAGAATTTAATAGCGTTGCAAAAAAGTTGCCACAGGGGCAGTTTTACCACTGTGTTACATGGCCTTTCCTTTTAACAACACTCAGTTTCCAAAAAACTATTTGAAATGTGGACTGGTCAGAGCACAGAACACTTTTCCACGTTGCATCGGTCCATCTTGGATGAGTTCGGACCCAGTGAAGCCGGCGGCGTTTCTGGGTGTTGTTGATAAATGGCTTTGGCTTTGCATAGTAGAGTTTTAACTTGCACTTACAGATGTAGCGACCAACTGTAGTTACTGACAGTGGTTTTCTGAAGTATACCTGAGCCCATGTGGTGATATCCTTTACACACTGATGTCGGTTTTTGATGCAGTACCGCCTTAGGGATCGGGCATTCAATGTGCCGATAAATGCGTTAAAATGTAATATCGGAAATTATCGGTATTGTTTTTTTTATTATCAGTATTGTTTTTTTATTTATTTTTTATTTTTATTTTTATTAAATCAACATAAAAAACACAAGATACACTTACAATTAGTGCACCAACCCAAAAAAACTCCCTCCCCCATTTACACGACTACCACGACATTCACACAAAAGGGTTGTTTCTTTCTGTTATTAATATTCTGGTTCCTAAATTATATATCAATATATATCAATACAGTCTGCAAGGGATACAGTCCGTAAGCACACATGATTGTGCGTGCTGCTGGTCCACTAATAGTACTAACCTTTAACAGTTAATTTTACAAATTTTCATTAATTAATAGTTTCTATGTAACTGTTTTCATATTGTTTTACTTTCTTTTTTATTCAAGAATTTTTTTTAAATTTATTTATCTTATTCTATTTTATTAATTTTAAAAAAAAAGTACCTTATCTTCACCATACCTGGTTGTCCAAATTAGGCATAATAATGTGTTAATTCCACGACTGTATATATCGGTTGATATCGGTGTCGGTAATTAAAGAGTTGGACAATATCGGAATATCGGATATCGGCAAAAAGCCATTATCGGACATCCCTAGTACCGAATATGATTCATTAGTATCGTGGTACTATACTAGTACCGGTATACCCTATACTGTATTATTATTCATTTTGCAATATGATTTTGGTGTGTATTTCACGGCTCCTGGTGGTAGGTACATTCATGGTTTCTACTAATTCACAAGCTTAAACCTATATTAGGAATAAAAAAAATGTGTTCTATTGGGACCATTTACAGAAAGCTAAGCACACTCGTTTAGTCTTACTTTGTCTATTCTGGAAAACCTGTCAGAAGTTTTACTGACAGTTAGGTTATGTTTACAATCACTTCCTGTCCGGGTGCTCTTGTTTTGTCAGTGTTTCCTGTTTGGTCACTGTGTTTTGCAGCACCTTTACTTTCTGTTCCCGTGTACCTTGTCAGCACACCTGTTCCTTGTTTAATTAGTAGATCTTTGAATCTGGTCTATTTGTTTTGTTAGCGGTGCAGGAGCGCTCTGCTGCTTTGTAATCGATGAAAAAGAGAAGACCTAAGGTGGAACCTTGCGGAACACCACAAGAAAAAAGGTGAGCACATGACTACTGACTGCATCTGAAGTAAACAAGCTACAGCAACACCTTAATTAAATAAATTATATTACGAAAAAAACGTATAGTGGTGCCTTGAGGAATGTCTCAATAATGTACTGTATTTCCAGGACCATAGGGCGCACCGGATTATAAGGTGCACGGCCGATGAATGGTCTATTTTTGATCTTTTTTCATACATAAGGCGCACCGGATTAAAGGAGTCATATTATTTATTTATTTTTTTTCTAAATTGAAAACACTTTCTTGTGGTCTACTCGTATGTTGAAGCACAGTACAATCCATCAAGCGGTGCGGCTTCATAGCTTACCAAAGTCCTACTAAAACATTTTGATAGATTTTTGAGTGCCGTGTGTAATGTTCTATATTTTTAATGTAACATACAATGTTGGTGTTGTTTACTTGAGTCATATTGCAGTCTACACCTACCTCTTATGTGTGACTGCCATCTACTGGTCACACTTATCATTTCACCATGTACCAAATAAAATAGCTTCGAGGTCGGTAAGCAAAACCAGAATTATTCCGTACATTAGGCGCACCAGGTTATAGGGCGCATTAAAGGAGTCATATTTTTATGTATTTTCTAAATTGAATGTGTTGCCATTAAATTGCAGTCTACACCTATCTCTTATGTGTGACTGCCATCTACTGGTCACACGTATAATTTCACTATGTACCAAATAAAATAGCTTCGAGGTCGGTAAGCAAAACCAGAATTATTCTGTATTTTAGGCGCACCAGGTTATAGGGCGCATTGTCGATTTTTGAAGGGAAAAAAGGGATTTTAAGTGCGCCTTATAGTCCGGAAAATACAGTAAATTGCAAGTTTGGACCCCATTGTTGTTTGCTAGCAAGGTTAAAATGTCAACTTAAGGATCTGGCGATGTGTTTATAGTGGACCAGGTTTCTCTATACAACAAGGCCACTCTAGTGTTTTCCGGAATTTGCTGCAAAAATGTTTGTCTTCCAAGTTCAAACTGACCTTTTTTTTTCTTTGAGATAAAGATTATTTATGTATTTAATGTCTTTACTTACTATGGTATATTATTTTTGTAATATTTATTTATTCACTTTTCAGAGAACAAGGAAATGGGATAAAATTTGCTCTGGTATGAAAAAGGCAGTGACGTGCCGTGAGGTTGATGGCTGGTGAGGCACTGACTTCATCACAGTCAGATTTACAAACATATGAACCCTAAAAAGTATCTTATTCACCATTTGATTGGCAGCAGTTAACGGGTTATGTTTAAAAGCTCATACCAGCATTCTTCCCTGCTTGGCACTCAGCATCAAGGGTTGGAATCGGGGGTTAAATCACCAAAAATTATTCCCAGGCGCGGCGCCGCTGCTGCCCACTGCTGCCCACTGCTCCCCTCACCTCCCAGGGGGTGAACCAGGGGATGGGTCAAATGCAGAGGACAAATTTCTATACACCTAGTGTGTGTGTGTGACAATCATTGGTACGTTAACTTAACTTTAACTTTACACATACAAACTGTAGCACACAAAAAAGCACATTCAATAAAAAAATGTTTATTATGGTCTTACCTTTACTTAGAAATTAAGTCCATGCGCCGCAACTAAAGCCCTCACTTAAACTTTCCACGTGCAAGATTGAATCTATTTAAAAAAGTGTAACAAGGAAGCCAGATTTCACTCGCCCGGACGCGGGCCACCGGGGCCCCCCTCTGGAGCCAGGCCCGGAGGTGGGGCACGATGGCGAGCGCCTGGTGGCCGGGCCTGTCCCCATGGGGCCCGGCCGGGCGCAGCCCGAAGAGGCAACGTGGGTCCCCCCTCCAATGGGCTTACCACCCATAGCAGGGGTCATAGAGGTCGGGTGCGAGGTGAGCTGGGCGGAAGCCGAAGGCAGGGCACTTGGCGGTCCGATCCTCGGCTACAGAAGCTAGCTCTTGGGACGTGGAACGTCACCGCGCTGGGGGGGGGAAGGAGCCTGAGCTAGTGCGCGAGGTGGAGAAGTTCCGGCTAGATATAGTCGGACTCACTTCGACGCACAGCAAGGGCTCTGGAACCAGTTCTCTCGAGAGGGGCTGGACTCTCTTCCACTCTGGCGTTGCCGGCAGTGAGAGGCGACGGGCTGGGGTGGCAATTCTTGTTTCCCCCCGGCTCAGAGCCTGCACGTTGGAGTTAAACACGGTGGACGAGAGGGTAGCTTCCCTCCGCCTTCGGGTGGGGGAACGGGTCTTGACTGTGGTTTGCGCTTACGCACCAAACCGCAGCTCAGAGTACCCACCCTTTTGGATTCACTCGAGGGAGTACTTGAGAGTGCTCTCCCGGGTGATTCCCTCGTCCTACTGGGGGACTTCAATGCTCATGTTGGCAACGACAGTGAAACCTGGAGAGGCGTGATTGGGAGGTGGTTCGGGCATCTGGTCAGGGCACGTCCGACCGGTAGGAGGCCGCGGGGAAGACCCAGGACACGTTGGGAAGACTATGTCTCCCGGCTGGCCTGGGAGCGCCTCGGGGTCCCACAGGAAGAGCTGGATGAAGTGGCTGGGGAGAGGGAAGTCTGGGCTTCCCTGCTTAGGCTGCTGCCCCCGCGACCCGACCTCGGATAAGCGGAAGAAGATGGATGGATGGATGGTAACCGAGGGTTTATAAATGTCGCCTATACTGTATGAAACTACAAAATAACAAACACGGAGGCTCCAGTTTACACGAGGACCACTTTATTTACCTTCTTTCAAAAACCTCCGCAACGTGACATCACTTCCGCTCTTAGCGCCTTCAAAATAAGAGCTCAAGGCATATACTGTATAACAGCGCATAACAGGAACTTAACACCACAAAGAGGAAAGCCCATGAAAATAGGTTACAAAAGTTATTTAATAAGAAGCCAAAAAGTGCAAAAACAATAATGTTCGTGTTGGAGGAGTTGTGAATTAGGTACACCTGCAGTCTGCAGGTGTATCTAATGTTGTGTTCCTGCAGTCATTCACAACTCCTCCAACACCAACATTATTGTTTTTGCACTTTTTGGCTTCTTATGAAATAATTTTTTTAAATAGATTCAATCTTGCACGTGGAAAGTTTAAGTGTGGGCTTTAGTTGATATAACAATTCTACGGCGGGGGTGCAGGAGGCGAGCCTCAACCAGTGCGTCTTTTGCAGCCGTTTTATGATCGCTCAGCACAAGAAATACTTTACACCAGAGGTGGGACCAAGTCATTGCTTTGCAAGTCACAGTAAGTCTCAAGTCTTTGCCCTCGAGTCTCGAGTCAAGTCCCGAGTCAAGACAGGCAAGTCCGAGTCAAGTCCAAAGTCAAGACTGGAAAGTCTCAAGTCAAGTCCCAAGTCCTGCATTTTGAGTTTCGAGTCCTTTCAAGTCGTTTTAACCACAGACTAATGTATTTACACAGATTGTGTATGCTTTTAAAACGCTGTATTTATTTATTAAAACAAGTGCATTTGAAATTGCAGGGAAAACGATAGTGGTGACATTGCACTTCAAAATAGCACTATTAACCAGTCATTTTAAACATGTAACTCATTCCTTTACAGAATAAACACATTTGAAAAAACAAGTGCAACTGTACTTATTTGCACAAAAGTGTTAACATTGTATTTCCATGGCATATTGCATTGTAACTAGTTCCACAGCAGTTTCTGTCCTGTTCTTACCTTATCTCATTGATCTCATTTCATACTGTATGTGTGTTGATGTGTGCATACACATGAAAAACATAACAAATACATGAACATAACAATGAACAGAGTTGTACTTTTTAGATGTCAAGGCCCTATGCAATATGTACACATATTCTTAATATAGTATACATTTTAACTGACCTTTATTTGACTATGTTTGTCTTTTTGTAGGTGGCTAAAATACGCGGTGCTGCTGACCGCCGTCTAACGTTACGTTACTGTGTGTGATACATTGACTAACATTACGTTACTGTGTGTGATACATTGACTAACGTAATGTTACTGTGTGTGATACATTGACTAACATTACGTTACTGTGTGTGATACATTGACTAACGTAACGTTATGTGTAGGTATCTCATGAGACCCTGCTTAAAAAAAATCACTTGACAAAAAGTATGAGTAAGGTAGCGAACTGCAGTGGACGCAACATATTGCCGTGTTTGCAATGACGTTATAACCATAGACATCTTATAAGTAGACGCAGCATTGGTTGTTGTGACGTGAGCTATTTGGCCGCCATCTTGAAGTGGCGATGAGGAGCCGGCGAGCAGCCTAAACTGACAGATGACAGGTAGAAAACAAAGAGCATTTTCCTGCTCAAATGAGCGGACTGTTGAAAATAGGAATCGAGGGATTACTTTTCACAAGTAAGATTTAACATTAACGTACTATTGGTTGTATTTTATGAAAATAATATTACCACAGAGTTGAGAAGGAGCAAAGATCTTCAATATTTGTATGTGAAAATCACAAAGAAATCTTCTGGGGGAGGATCATGCCCCTACAGGGGTTTGGTTCACAAACTTTCAGCCCCACCTAAAACAAAATTCACCAGCCGCCACTGATTATGATGCATTCTCATTTTAGGCAAAGTATAAGACAATACTTTCTTAACAGTATAATTGTAACACTATTCAAATACTAACATTGTTGGGTAAAACAGAATTTGGTTTTATTCTGAATCCAGTGAAACAGATTGGTGGTTTTAGCTGGTATAAAGACTTTCAGGTGTTTATATATGTTTAAGTATTTGGCAGACGCTTTTATCCAAAGCGACTTACATAAAAAAATACATATAAAACAATCACTGCAAACATGATCATTTAAGGGAAGAATGTAATACAAAAAATCAATACAAAGTGTCCAGACAGAATAAACTCTCTGCTGCTGAAGCAATAGAGATACAGTCTATAAGATATATAGATATATAATGTATTCATACATTGTTTATGTAGGATATACACATGTACATATAACCTAATCATATTGTTTCTTCAACTTAAAAATAGTTTACCGTTTTTTTCCCCCTTCTCTGGGATTATATTCCCAGTTTTGATCTCGGATGTCTGGTCACTTATAGCATATAAGAATATTATATTACTGTTAAGCAAACTATGAATAATAAAACACGCCAAAACATGTGTCTGTTATCATAGCTACACGTATGACAAAAAAGTGCGTGAAAATCAGTGGTATTCAGTGAGGTAAGATGAATTAAATGCGCTGACAGTTCATTGCTCCTGCCAAATTAATTGCACTAAGTGGAGCGGATCACCACTCCAAGATGGCGGCCACGCGTCTCGTCTGCGCCAGTAGGCAGTAGCGCTCGATGCTGCGTCTACTTATAAGATGTCTATGGTTATAACGTTAGCAGTGAGTTGCAGCCTCACTGATTTAACTACACAGCAAATAAAAGTCATGTTACTTAGCCAATAAACGTTATCTTACATTCAAAACTTACCCTTCTTTGTGCAACTTCAAATGTCGAACGAAGTTGGAAGTTGTTGCGTCTCCGTCTGTAATATTCGAACTGCGTGATTTGCATACGGCAATTCGTTTTTTGTTGACCAAGTCTAGTTTTTATACCCGAACGAAACCAACTTCGGCATAATTGTTTCTCACTGGCACGTTGTTTGACAACTCTTGTTCATTGGTTGTACTGCAATTTGATTGGATGAATGCTGTGTGATGAAAACAACGTAGATCTAATTTGATTGGCTGTTGTACTGAGAGCACACACGCTGACAGGAACAACACGCTGATAGACACAGAAGAAGAAAATGAAAAATACGGAGCGCTCCCAAATAACTTTTTAAGCTTTGGATTTTGGGGAAAGTGGCAAGTCATGTCAAGTCAAAAGGCTCAAGTCCAAGTGAAGTCACAAGTCATTGATGTTAAAGTCTAAGTTGAGTTGCAAGTCTCTTTACATTTTGTCAAGTCGAGTCTAAAGTCATCAAATTCATGACTCGAGTCTGACTCGAGTCCAAGTCATGTGACTCGAGTCCACACCTCTGCTTTACACACATACAGTTGTTGACAAAATACACTGTACATGATATACCTCAGCTAACTAAACTATGGAAATGTATAATATAGTTCATATAGCAATACAGTCTCACTGCACAGCAGGCCAGCAGTTAGCCGAGTCATTGCGCAATCCATGTTGCGGCACTGAGTGACGTGCCTCAACTGGCTGCTGTTCACCGCACCGTCTCTTCTCAGTATTTGAACGGCAAATGTGAAAATTCAGCGATTTTGAATAAAAATAATCTAAAACTGGTGAAGTTAAATGGAAAATAACTTTATAGTATAATCACTGGATACATATAACAATTTAATTATTTTTTTTTCTTTTTACTTTTTTTTCCTTTCCATGATGGCCTCCGCCTCACCTGCCTCTAGTGACTGCACGTCACTGGAAAAAGGGTAGGATTAAATAAACTGAGCTTCTTCCTACTCTTTTCGGACGTGCTGTAATGAAAATGTAAATATGTGATGCATTACATCAGGGGTGTCAAACTCATTTTAGCTCAGGGGCCACATGGAGGAAAAATCTGTGCACACACGGGCCGGACTATTAAAACATGGCATTAAAACCAAAAAATAATGACAACTTGATGGTTTCTTTGTCTTACTTTGGCCAAAAATAGAACAAACACATTCTGAAAATATTACAATAAAAATATTTTTTAAAATACCAGCAGCGGTAAAGTTTAGATCCATGAAAGAAAAAACGAAGTGAATGAATGTTTATAACTGAATAAATTTACATATGCATAAAAATGTGTTTTCTTTTTATTTTATTTTTTTTAATGAATTAAGTAACATTTATGACAACCTTTTTCCAAAACACAATACAGAATGTGAGATATAACAGGAGAATGCATACATTTATCATTTGTTTTCAAAACACTTACAAAATTGGGAGCCCCAAAAATTTACATTTTTATGACTTGATGGGGTCCCTGGTACCCCATTTTTAAAATTCCTAGCGCCAACACTGATGGAGTATTGATGCGTGCAAAACAGCAGCAGGCGGCTGTGGCCTGCGGGCCGGTTCTAATACTAATCAAATATCATCCCGGGAGGTAAAGTTCAAGGGTGTCAAATGTTCGGCCCAAGGGCCGGATCAGGCCCGCAAACAGGTTTTATCCGGCCCACTAGATGAGTTTGTGAAGTATAAAAATGTATCTGAAATTTTTGAATGAAAGAAACAGCTGTTCTAAATGTGTCCACTGGATTAGCAATTATTTGTATATTTGCAGATGATGCTACATATATACATGATTTACCATATGAGGACGGCGTGGCGCGGTTGGAGAGTGGCCGTGCCAGCAACCTGAGGGTTCCTGGTTCGATCCCCACCTTCTACCAACCTAGTCACGTACGTCGTGTCCTTGAGCAAGACACTTCACCCTTGCTCCTGATGGGTCGTGGTTAGCGCCTTGCATGGCAGCTCCCGCCATCAGTGTGTGAATGTGTGTGTGAATGGGTGAATTTGGAAATGGTGTCAAAGCGCTTTGAGTACCTTGAAGGTAGAAAGGCGCTATACAAGTATAACCCATTTACCATTTACCATTTTTTGAATGAAAGAAACAGCTGTTCTAAATGTGTCCACTGGATGTCGCAATAGCAATTATTTGTATCTTTGTAGATGATACTACACTGCGATGAGGTGGCGACTTGTCCAGGGTGTATCCTGCCTTCCGCCCGATTGTAGCTGAGATAGGCTACAGCGCCCCCCGTGACCCCGAAGGGAATAAGCGGTAGAAAATGGATGGATGGATGGATAGATGATGCTACAAAATTTAGCATACGATGTTAGTACATCAGTCGAGGAAAATGATCAAACTACATAAATAACATCCTGTAATTTGATTTTGATATAATTTTTTTATCTTGATAGATTGAATATTAACATTATCACATAATTTATTCAGAAAATATACATAACAACAAATAAAGTATATATATATATACTATTAACCGAAACAGGTAATTGTAAACAAACAAAAAAAACATCATTATGATTTGTACAATTTCAGAATGTGCTTGTTATATTTTTAAACAAAGAAAACAATCTGAAGTTGTCTTTATTTTTAAGTTATCGTGCCGAGATTTCACCAGTCCGGCCCACTTGGGAGTGGATTTTTCTCCATGTGGCCCCCAGATCTAAAATGAGTTTGACACCCCTGCCGTAGATAGTTCGTGTTGACTTAGCATTGACTTGAAGCATTTAAGTCCCATCTTAAAACTCATTTGTGTACTCTAGCCCATGGGTGTCAAACCCCGCCCACCTCAACCGACTCACGGAGAAGGGGGGTTGGTGGTAGCGGGGGTGTATATTGCAGCCTGGAAGAGTTAGGGATGCATGGGATTCTGGGTATTTGTTTTGTTGTGTTTATGTTTTGTTACGGTGCGGATGTTCTCCCGAAATGTGTTTGTCATTCTTGTTTGGTGTGGGTTCACAGTGTGGTGCATATTTCTAACAGTGTTAAAGTTATTTATACGGCACCCTCAGTGTAACCTGTATCGCTGTTGGTCAAGTATGCATTGCATTCACGTGTGTGTGCGTACAGAAGCCGCACATATCTTGTGACTGGGCCGGCACGTTGTTAGAATGGATGAAAAGCAGACGTGACGACAGCTCGTAGAGGACGTTAAACACAGTACCTTTAAGGCACACCCCCAAGACTGTGGTCCGGGTGGACTACGAGGTATAATGACTGATGAACAACTTTATTCGATAATGAAGGTTGCCTCAGCTCAAAGCCTGAGCCCTGACATTAATGAACTAGCATCCAAGAAAAGAAGCCAGGTATCTGACTTGGGCACATCAGATTAGATCAGTGTGTTGCAAACTGAGCAGTTTAAAGTCCTGAATGGTTGGTTTATTCATTATTTTCTTTTCTAATTTATTAGCCTGTGGAAAAAGTTAATGTTGATATTTACCTCAGAAGGCTGCAAATAGAAAAGAGGCATTCAATTTTTATTTAAATTGTATTTGATATGCCATTGATATTTTTTAATTATTATTTGAAACTCGATTTTGCATGTCACTATAAAGTTATATAAGCCTTGCTTGTTCAATATTCAATGCAAAACTTGTTTGGGTCCCTATTAAAAGGTTAATTTGTTCAACCTTGGCCCGCGGCTTTGTTCAGTTTAAAATGTTGGCCCACTCTGTATTTGAGTTTGACACCCTTGCTCTAGCCTTTATAGAACCCCCTTTTAGACCAGTTGATCTGCCATTTCTTTTCTGCTGTGCCCCCCTCTCCTTCGTGGAGGGGGGTGGCACAGGTTCGGTGGCCCTCCAAGGTTTCTCATTGTCCCATTGGGTTGAGTTTTTCCTTGCCCTGATGTGGGATCTGTCGTTGTGGCTTTTGCAGCCCTTTGAGACACTTGTGATTTAGGGCTATATAAGTAAACATTGATTGATTGACTTTGACACTCCTACATTACATTGTACCGTATGCATGTTCGAAATGAATTGAAACTGAACTGAACTGAACTGACCTTGGGGTCCGGTAGATTTGGCCCCCAGTTCAAAATCCCTGGTTCACGCTGATCATGACACTGTTCCATACAGATGTGTCCATTATCGCCCTATCTCGATAGCAATGATGTCCGTATCAGGACGTATCGTGATAAAGTCGTGTCATGAGTTACTCTCTGACTTCCACACCTAATAGTAGAATGTTTACTCAAGCCTAAATGTGAAAGTGATGCAGTCATTTCGATGATGGAGCAATTCTGTGGTAGTGACAACCTGATGAACAATCATCCAATCAAAGACGTCTATCTCAAATATATGCCGTCCTGCTTCGTCAAACTATTACTACAAACTACTCAGTGGCCTAGTGGTCAGAGTGTCCGCCCTGAGATCGGTAGGTTGAGAGTTCAAAGCCCGGCCGAGTCATACCAAAGACTATAAAAATGGGACCCAATACCTCCCTGCTTGGCACTCAGCATCAAGGGTTGGAATTGGGGGTTAAATCACCAAAAATTATTCCTGGGCGCGGCCACCGCTGCTGCCCACTGCTCCACTCACCTCTCAGGGGGTTATCAAGGGTGATAGGTCAAATGCAGAGAATAATTTCACCACACCTAGTGTGTATGTGACAATCAATGGTACTTTAACTTTAAAGGCCTACTGAAATGCGATGTTCTTATTTAAACGGGGATAGCAGGTCCATTCTATGTGTCATACTAGATCATTTTGCGATATTGCCATATTTTTGCTGAAAGGATTTAGTAGAGAACATCGACGATAAAGTTCGCAACTTTTGGTCGCTGATAAAAAAGCCTTGCCTGTACCGGAAGTAGCAGACGATATGCGCGTGACGTCACAGGTTGTGGAGCTCCTCACATCTGCACATTGTTTACAATCATGGCCACCAGCAGCGAGAGCGATTCGGACCGAGAAAGCGACAATTTCCCCATTAATTTGAGCGAGGATGAAAGATTTGTGGATGAGGAAAGTGAGAGTGAAGGACTAGAGAGCAGTGGGGGAGATTCAGACAGGGAAGATGCTGTGAGAGGCGGGTGGGACCTGATATTCAGCTGGGAATGACTAAAACAGTAAATAAACACAAGACATATATATACTCTATTAGCCACAACACAACCAGGCTTGTATTTAATATGCCACAAATTAATCCCGCATAACAAACACCTCCCCCCTCCCGTCCATATAACCCGCCAATACAACTCAAACACCTGCACAACACACTCAATCCCACAGCCCAAAGTACCGTTCACCTCCCCAAAGTTCATACAGCACATATATTTCCCCAAAGTCCCCAAAGTTACGTACGTGACATGCACATAGCGGCACACACGTACGGGCAAGCGATCAAATGTTTGGAAGCCGCAGCTGCATGCGTACTCACGGTACCGTGTCTGCATATCCAACTCAAAGTCCTCCTGGTAAGAGTCTCTTGTCCCAGTTCTCCACAGGCCAATGGTAAAGCTTGACTGTCATTTATCGGGAATGTATACAATGAAACTCCGGCTGTGTTTGTGTTGCTGCAGCCGCCCGCAATACACTACTTCCCACCTACAGCTTTCTTCTTTGCGGTCTCCATTGTTCATTGAACAAATTGCAAAAGATTCACCAACACAGATGTCCAGAATACAGTGGAATTTTGCGATGAAAACAGACTACTTAATAGCTGGCCACCATGCTGTCCCAAAATGTCCTCTACAATCCGTGACGTCACGTCATCATACCGGGACGTTTTCAGCAGGATATTTCACGCGAAATTTAAAATTGCACTTTAGTAAGCTAACCCGGCCGTATTGGCATGTGTTGCAATGTTAAGATTTCATCATTGATTTATAAACTATCAGACTGCGTGGTCGGTAGTAGTGGGTTTCAGTAGGCCTTTAACTTTAACTTTATACGATGTAATTGTGTGGTATTTTGTATAATGATCCTGTTTGGTAAATGCAAAGACCCCTCAGCTCTTTGGGGAGGGACTAAGGTCACGGCCCTGGATGGCCGGAGAGAGGTGTTGCAGCTGGGGTGGTGCTCTGGTGCCGGTGGTAGCAGCTGTTGTGTGTTAGACTGTCAACACCGTATATGGAAGGAGGGGTTAATTCTGGCACGAGGGGCTTTCGGACGGATTTTGCGGTTGGGTTACATTGGTTTGGACTTGGTATTACTTATGATACCACAGAAGGTCTGATGTATGCTTTTTTTTGTTATTAGTTCACTCAGAGAAGACCTCGGCATAGGCCAGAGGGAACTCGGAACCCATTGTCGGGGTATTGGATTTAACTCGGTTATTCTGATGGTTTGTTATTAATCTGATTCTACTTCCTGTCAGTGGTGCACAACATATTGTTTTGTATTTACATGTGGCCCTAATAAACCTCGATCTGACTCCATCACTTTCATTTTTGTTGGAGGATGGCCTGTTTGGAGATGGTTCGTTAAAAGTATGTTTGAAAAAAAAAAAAAGCCAATCAGTTTAGATTTAACTAATTATAGGTGGCGCTAAATTTATTTTAATGCTGCTTAAGTTTGCTATGAAGCCATCTTCGATTTGACCTGGCTACACTTATGACTCCAGTGTGGCCTGTTGCAGATACATACTATCATTAAAGTCTATCCCGGGGGTCAGCAACCCGCATGCGGCTCTTTAGTGCTGCCCTAGTGGCTCCCTGGAGCATTTTTAAAAAAGGATTGAAAATGAAAAAAAAAAGTTCTGTTTGTCTCATTTTGTCCATCAAAAGTTTTATACTGTGCGTGAATGCACAAAGGTGAGCTTTGTTGATCTTATTGCCTTGTTGGAATGCTAATCAGGCATGTTTGTTCAGTGCAAGACTGCAAGCCAATCAATGCTAACATGCTATTTAGGCTAGCTGTATGTACATATTGCATCATTATGCCTCATTTGTAGGTATATTTGAGCTCATTTAATTTATTAGGGAGCGCAATGTCCCTTTGGGACAGAGGACCCTATTGTATTTCGTGCGTTTTATTCTTTCTTTCTTTATTATTATACCGCCGCGTCTTTCAGCTGTAATTTGGCCCCCTTTAACATGCTTCAAATCTCACCATATTTGACACACACATCAGGACTGGCAAAAATTGCGATCCAATCAAAAAACCAAACCCTAAGACTCAAAATTGCGCTCTAGCGCCCCCTAGGAAAAAACACAGACAAAACTGCTTGTAACTTCCGGTAGGAATGTCGTAGAGACATGAAACAAAAACCTCTATGTAGATCTGACTTAGACCTAGATTTCATACACTGACATTTTTCAGCAAAAATCTACAGGAAGTGTGCAATTCCCCCTTCTAAACAAAATGTTAGTAAAAACAGTCACTTTTGCATCTTTGAGCTGTAGTTTGACCCCTTTAACATGCTTCACAACTCACCAAACTGGACACACACATCAGGACTGGCAAAAATTGCGATCTAATAAAAAAAAAATAATAATAAAAAACTCAAAATTGCGCTCTAGCGCCCCCTAGGAAGAAAACTCAGACAAAACTGCCTGTAACTTCCAGTAGAAATGTCGAGGCATGAAACAAAAACCTCTATGTAGGTCTCACTTAGACCTACATTTCATGTATTGACAACCCCCAGCTAAAATCAACAGGAAGTTTGCAATTCCCCCTTCAAAACAAAAGTTTTGTAAAAACCGGTCACCTTTTTTCAGAAATTATCTCCTCTGAACGCGTTTGTCGTGTCGGCTTCAAACTAGCACAGGAGAAAGATTGAACCCTTTTGATTAAAAGTTGACGAAAGAGTTTTAATTACTGCTCCGGTTTGGATTATATGTGCCGTCAAAGTCGGTCCCGTCCATCGCTGCTTGCAGCTTTAATTTTACTTGTCTTCTTTGTACATAATTTAGTTTTTCATATCTCATGACACATTATTTATATGTAATATTGGCTGCATTTCAGATAGTTGTTTGTGTGCTATGTTGTTCCAGACCACAGCAAACATTACCTAGCGTGCCAAAGATTGTAATAAATCTATTAGAATTTGACAGCCTGCCGTTTCCTTTAACTTGGACACACACATCTATACCTTTGGCTATTAAGAGCCAGTAATTTTCCAGGAGTTATCTCACCTTCTGAGTGGCCTCTGATTTACTCATGGTTTCTAATGTTGCAAAAATGTGTAGAATAAATATTACATTTCAACATTTCTGTCAACTAAGATTTGCTTCAGCCTGCGACACGTAGTCATTTTGATAGTAGGCTAGTATATATAATATAAACACTTGCATCATGTGTTGCCTTCATTATAACACTTATATATGGCTTTTCATTTTTTGTGGCCCCAGACAGATTTAGTTTTTTGGTCCAATATGGCTCTTTCAATGTTTTGGGTTGCCGACCCCTGGTCTATGCAAATATTTGATTTGACTTCTATTGGTGGTATTGAATGTATTTTTTTGAATATTTTAATGTGGCTAGAGTTTGCTTTGACCCCATCAGTATCTTAGACCTGACTTGACATCATTTATAACTCCATTGAGCAGACCTGGGAAAATCAAGCTTAAAGTTAAGCTTTTTAATCTGGCCCATTCCCAAATATTTTTTTTTTTAGATTTTTAAGATGGAAACTGTATCTGCCATTATGATGTGCAGTGATGTTTTCTAATGACCGTAAGTCTTGAACTATACAAAGTATTTCAATGGTTAGAATCTGCGTTTTTGCATGATATACTAGTTACTATGGTAATCTAATTAGTTACTATGGTAATCTACGTCACAGCAGGTCAGACGAGGCACCAAGCAGTGTGGGTGGGGAGCGTTTCCACAGAGTGTTTCCAGAGTAGCCAGCCTGAAAATGCGAGTGTCAGGGACAGACGCGGAAGGAGATTTTTACAACAAAGTTCTAAAGCACAGGTGTCAAACTCAAGACCCGGGGGCCAGATCTGGCCTGCGACACCATTTAATCTGGCCTGCAAACACCTGGAAATATGTGTCAATAAAGTACTTCATATTTTCTCACTAAATGTAATGGATTTTTTTTCATTTTGACAAAAAAAAAGATATGTACCGCTTGAAATTGCATACCTTTTAAACTTTATAGTATCCACTATTGCAACAAATATTACAGTATATTATCATACTTTCCAAACATTTTTTGTCTAAATAAAAATACTTTACAGCAAACTACCAATCAAATTAATAAAAATGACAATACATTTTACGTTACATTTTTTTTGCATTTGCATTTGCATTAAAAATTATGTTGCCTGAGCTGCCATATTTTTTCTGTAAAATCTTGATTTTTAATTGTGTATTACTGTAAATGGAAAAACGATACATTTGTTTTTACGGTAGAAAAACTGCCAGCTAAGTTGCCCGAATAAAAAAAGGAACTTGTACTGTTTTTCCATTAACAAGATAATGTTGTATAAACCAATGTAATAGTAAAATTCTGCCAGATTTTTCCGTAAAAAAACCCCCAAAAACAGTGTTACTGTTTTTCCATTTACCATAAATTTTTACAAAAAAACACAATTTTACAGTGAAATTTTGTAAATGTAAAGTTTTTACTGTAAAATCATCAGTTTACTTAAAAACAAATTATTTAATTAATAATGAAATCCAGAGGATAATTCATACATTATTCACTGTGCGGCCCTCTGATGGCAGTCATAACTGCCATGTGGCCCTCAATGAAAACCAGTTTGACATCCCTGTTCTGAAGCTCAGTGATAAATCAGAAATATCATATTTTAGGATTTTTGTTTTTTTTCTCTTCGCGTTCATATTTGGCTGTTTGTTGCATTTTTGTCGTTTCCCTTGGTTGTAAAATATGTCGATCAAGAGGGGGGTGACGTTTATATATTGTCAATATTCAGTGTTTTATCGTTCATAGTTAATATTATAAATCCCACATTATTTTCATGTACATCCTGGGTGTCTCATTCAGTAAAAACATTTAAAATTATGTTTTTAAGGCGGTCTGTCATAACGTTTTTAGCATTCAATCAGACATTATTGTGAGGGTTTGTATTAGTGTTCCTAAGAATCAGATATACCGGGCCCCAGACATTTTTTTTCTCTAAATTTGGCCCCCCCAAGTCAAAATACTTGCCCAGGCCTGCCATTGAGTGCCTGGTAGTTCATTATGAATCAAGTGCAAGTCAGTAAACCACTGATTTTGAATGGGTTTTTACATAACTCGAGTCCACTTTAACCCTTGTGTAATGTTCATATTGTTGTTACTCAGCCAGCATTTGTGGGTCTGATGGACCTGTTGCATTTTGTGGCTTTTAATGCCTCACAATCAAACACTTTTATATTAAAATACTGAACAGATGTTTACCTTATCCCAATAAACATCTGTTCAGCATTTTAACATAAAACTGTTTGATTGTGAGGCATTAAAATCCATAAAATGCAACGGGTCCATAAGACCCACAAACGCTGGCTGAGTAACAACAATATGAACGTTGCATGGAAATTTCTCTGCCAGTTTCTGCATCCCACAGGAATTCTTCTTTTGTGTTTCTGCACCTGCGGTTCCCACACAAGGTTGCAACATTGTTTGTCAACACTGTCTGCTCTCATTTTCTCGCACATTTGACCCTCTGATGTTCTGTGTGCCTACACTCTGTCCTCCTCCTGTCTAGGCCTGCTGTGTGTGTGTGTGTGTTTGTGTGTGTTTGCTGTCCTTAAAAATGGCCAACTCGCATAACTTACTACTATGCGTGTGTATGGTCAAATCTACCTAGCAACAGCGGTCGGTCCTCACAACTACAAAAGTGATTTTTTTTTTTACTTTCTGTGTTTTGCATTCTTAAGTGAGGTTGCAACTCTCTACTCCCATCTAGTGCTAGATATATTTTTTTCATCATTCTAGCTATAGTGGAAAGGGGCGCCCTCACAACCTACTGACCAAACATGGGTCCACACAAAGTAGGCAAGACGTGTGTGTGTGTGTGTGTGTGTGTGTGTGTGTGTGTGTGTGTGTGTGTGTGTGTGTGTGTGTGTGTGTGTGTGTGTGTGTGTGTGTGTGTGTGTGTGTGTGTGTGTGTGTGTGTGTTACACAGAACATCAAATTCCACACTTCTATTAGCCCCGGGTCCAGTGGACCCGGACATCTTATATGTACCGTATTTTTCGGACTATAAGTCGCAGTTTTTTTCATAGTTTGGCCGGGCTTCAGTGCGACTTATATATGTTTTTTTCCTTCTTTATTATGCATTTTCGGCAGGTGCGACTTATACTCCGGTGCGACTTATACTCCGAAAAATACGGTAATAGAAATGTGTCGGGGGGGTGTTGGTGTGTGGTCATTAAATATGTATTCTGATATATGTTCTTCACAGAAAATGAGCCAAAGCCAGTGAGTCTCAGTTTGAAAAATGTATTAATTGTATAATTTTTCTTTTAATGAAAATCGAAAACGGGTCCCACAGACCCGAACACCACACAGGGGTTAAACACATCGCCAAGGTCTTGGATTTCCGTGCTTCCCTTTTGCCAATGTTCTCATGGGAACCTCGCCGCATTTCAATGAGCCGTCTGGTTCACCTCTCAGCGCTGGCTGCTCCAGGGTTAACTCCAGAGGTTAGAGGTCACAGGATCACAGGCTCCACAATGCCTTGGATTGTTGATTGTTGATGCAAAGGCCAGGCACTAAGGGAGGGGTCGGATCAGACCTTTTTTTTTTTTTAAGTTGTTCGATTGCACACGTTTTTGTACGATCGGTTCGATTGGATCGGGTTTTTGGTGCGCACTCGCGCATAAGTGGCGGAACCTGATTGGTCGGACCACCGTGGCTGATGAAACCTTGATGGACTGCAGGCTCGCTAAGCTCCTGTTGATGGGGATTTGGAAGGCCTGTCTTTGAGGAGGTGGGTGGGTGGGTCGAAGGGGGAAATTCAATTTCCTCCCCCCTGCTCGCCAGCGCTGTTTGGATAGCTTGGCCCCGGGATTGGAGAGGCTGTGCGGCACTCGAGATTACCCACTCACTGCGAGTCTGCTGAGAAAGTGGTATGGTGGTGATCTGAAGCATGCCGTGACTCAACTCTGGAGGAATGTGGCACGGCGGAGCGCTGTCAGTCCGTCCGTCAGCAAATCGGCACGTCTGTCAGTGCTTTTAACTCCACGTTTCTCACCCTGCCTTGCGACTTGCAGCTGACACATGTGGAATTCTGCGTATAATGAAATCATGTTAGGTTCATGTTGGGTTAGGTGCCATGAATCAGAATCAGAATCAGAAATACTTTATAAATCCCCGAGTTGAAATTCCATTTTTCAGCACAATCCCATTCAAGATTAGACAAACATTACAGGGAGACAGAACAGGATCGCTGACGGGTATGCCAACTTCCGGCGCCTCAAAAGATAAGATAAAGGTAAACAATGGGGGGGTGAGGAAAGAAAAAAAAAATCGGTCTAAGCCTGGGCCCCTGGAGAGGGGGTCTTGACTGAGGCCAAGGGAAAAAACAACTCATAGCCATAGCACACATCCCTCTTACATGTGTGTCAGAGGGAAACATCAAAGAACACAAAGGACATTAAAGACATTAAAAGAGCAGAGCTGATGCAACCAGACACTTCTACATACAGCTATGAATAAAAAGTAAAAGAAACATATACACGGTGGTGGCCTCTGCGGTGTTCCACGTCATTGTCTTCTGGGGTGGAGGGCGCATGGCCAGAGACAGAAGCAGACCCAACAAAGCAACCAAGAGAGCCAACTCCACCCTCGGCCATCCACTAACTCGGCCCTGTCCAGTCCGCATCTCCTCCAGTCTCTCCAAACGGACTCTGGTGTGGCAGAGATCCAGCAGCTGGTCTCCATGGCCAAAAGGCTCCCGGGAGTCAGATACAGAAGTCCACAAAAAAGCACCGCAGAAGTCATGAACCATTGTCGGCCACCACTTATTTGTGGGTGTACCTTTTGCTATGATAACCTTAACTACAATGCCACTAAATAGAAGTCAGACATCTGTTAGCAACATTTAAAAATGTTTATATGGATTTTAGGCTACTTCCTGGTTCACGGAGACTGACATAATAGAACATATGACATAATTTTTCCAAGATGAAGCTGCTGTAGTGGCTGCCGGTGGCAGGAGCTCTGTGCTCTTGTATCATCCTTTTGTGTTCCTGATATTTACCTCTTGTTGTCATGTGGGTTTTTTTTTTTGCCTTTTGGTTCGGGACATCATCTGGCCAAGATCTTCAGCTCTCACTGGATCGGTTCGCAGCCGAGTGTGAAGCGACTGGGATGAGAATCAGCACCTCCAAGTCCGAGTCCATGGTTCTCGCCCGGAAAAGGGTGTAGTGCCATCTCCGGGTTGGGGAGGAGACCCTACCCCAAGTGGAGGAGTTCAATTACCTAGGAGTCTTGTTCACGAGTGAGGGAAGAGTGGATCGTGAGATCGACAGGCGGATCGGTGCGGCGTCTTCAGTAATCCGTTGTGGTGAAGAAGGAGCTGAGCCGCAAGGCAAAGCTTTCAATTTACCGGTCGATCTACGTTCCCATCTTCACCTATGGTCATGAGCTTTGGGTTATGACCGAAAGGACAAGATCACGGGTACAGGCGCCCAAAATGAGTTTCCTCCGCCGGGTGGCGGGGCTCTTCCTTAGAGATAGGGTGAGAAGCTCTGCAATCCGGGAGGAGCTCAAAGTAAAGCCGCTGCTCCTCCACATCGAGAGGAGCCAGATGAGGTGGTTCGGGCATCTGGTCAGGAGGCCACCTGAACGCCTCCCTAGGGAGGTGTTTAGGGCACGTCCAACCGGTAGGAGGCCACGGGGAAGACCCAGGACACGTTGGGAAGACTATGTCTCCCGGCTGGCCTGGGAACGCCTCGGGATCCCCCGGGAAGAGCTGAACGAAGTGGCTGGGGAGAGGAAAGTCTGGGCTTCCCTGCTTAGGCTGCTGCCCACGCGACCCGACCTCTGATAAGCGGAAAAAGATGAATGGATGGATGGTTCCGGACCCTTTGGGACTGTGTGAAAGGGGTGGCACTTTCGTGACTTCTGCGGTGCCTTTTTTGTGGACTTCTGGATCCGCCTCCCGGGGGCCTTTTTGGCCATGGAGACCAGAGTCCGTTTGGAGAGACTGAAGAAGATGCGGATGAAGAGACAGGGCTGCGGAGCTGGTGCCGAGCACCGGGACGGACAAGCTTCACAGGCTGAATGAGCAGATATCGGACACCTCGGTCTCCTTAGACGCTTCCTCGCTCATCCATGCGGACTGGACACTGGCCGAGAGTTGGTGGGCGGCCGAGGGTGGAGTCGGCTCTCTTGGTTGCTTTGTTGGGTCTGCTCCTGTCTCTGGTCATGTTCCCCCCACCCCTGCAGACGATGGCGTGGAACACCGCAGAGGCCACCATAGTGCATATGTTGTTCTTTTACTTTTGTAGCTCTATGCAGCTGAGATAGGCTCCAGTGACCCCCCGCGACCCTGAAAGGGACAAGCGGTAGAAAATGGATGGATGTAGAAATGGCTGGTTGCATCAGCTCTGCTCTTTTAATGTCTTTAATGTTCTTTGTGTTCTTTGATGTTTCCCTCTTACACATGTTTATGTGTGCTATGGCTATGAGGTTTTTTCTCTCCTTGGGCTCAGTCTGGACCCCCTCTCCAGGGGCCCAGGCTTAGACTGAATATTATCAGCGTTTACCTGTTTCTCACCTTTTTTGTAAGGGGCGCCGGAAGTTGGCAGACCCCTCAGCGATCCTGTTCTGTCTCCCTGTAATGTTTGTCTGCTCTTGAATGGGATTGTGCTGAAAATATTAATTTCCCCTCGGGGATTATTCAAGTATTTCTGATTCTGATAATAATGGATGATATGATTTTCGGTGGTGGACAATTCCAATGATGCCATGAAACACTGAAAATAAATGTGTCTTCCCCTTTTTAAATATTCTCACAAAAAAGTCATTTATTTTGCACCATCTTGCATAAGTTCATCAGCTACTAACAATACATCGATAGATGGACTAAACGTTTTGCTAACCCAGGGGTCGGCAACCCAAAATGATGAAAGAGCCATATTGGTCCAGAAATACAAAAAAGTAATCTCTGGAGCCGCAAAAAATTAAGACTTGTATAAGTGTTATAATGATGGCAACACATGATGTAAGTGGGTAATTAGCTATATTAGCCTACTATCAAAATGACTTTAAAAGCCTTATATAAGTGTTATAATGGAGGCAACACATGATGTAAGTGTCTATATTAGCTATAATAGCCTACTATCAAAATGACTGTGTCGCAGGCTGACGCAAATCTTCGTTGACAGAAATGTTGAAATGTAACATTTATTCTACACATTTTTAAAACATTGGAAAACATTAGTAAAACTTATCAGAGGGTGGGATAACTCCTGGAAATGACTGTCTTAGAATGGCCAAAGGTATATATGTGTGTGTCCAAGTTAAAGGAAACGGCAGGCTGTCTTCTTCTAATGGATTTATTACAATCTTTGCAAGCTAACGTTTGCTGTAGTCTGGAACAACATGGCACACTAGAAACTATCAGAAATGCAGCCAATATTACATACAGATAATGTGTCATGAGACATGGAAACATAAACTAACACAGAGGACATAAGTAAAGGCAATTAAATGAGCTCAAATATACCTACAAATGAGGCATAATGATGCAATATGTACATACAGCTAGCCTAAATGGCATGTTAGCATTGCTTATCTTGCAGTCATGAAGTGACGAAATATGCCCGATGAGCACTCCTTAACAAGTGAATAGCATCGACAAAGCACGGTACAGTCCAAAACGTTTGGTGGACAAAATGAGACAAAAGAGTGGCATAAAACACGTCTTTCTGTAGCAGCGTCGGAGAAAGTTGTACATGTAAACAAACTGTTGAGTCACAGTCCACACAACGGCCTAGTGGTTAGAGTGTCCGCCCTGAGATCGGTAGGTTGTGAGTTCAAACCCGGGCCGAGTCATACCAGAGACGATAAAAATGGGACCCATTACCTCCCTGCTTGGAACTCCGCATCAAGGGTTGGAATTGGGGGTTAAATCACCAAAAATGATTCCCGGGCGCAGCTACCGCTGCTGCTCACTGCTCCCCAAACCTCCCAGGGGGTGAACAAGGGGATGGGTCAAATGCAGAGGACAAATTTCACCACACCTAGTGTGTGTGTGACAATCATTGGTACTTTAACTTTAAACAGTGGGCTTTCTAGCAATTGGGAAGGTCTGTGTCGTGTTTGTCCTCCTACAGAAACCATATTACAACAAAAAAATATATTTTTCATCCCATTTTTTTTCTTCTATTTCCATACATTTTTTGGAAAAAGCTCCATGGAGCCACCAGGGCGCCGCTCAAGAGCCGCACGTGGCTCCAGAGCCGCGGGTTGCTGACCCCCTGTGCTAACCAAATACTCCCTCTTGTTCAGCAGGTTTGGCTTCTTCTTCTGTAGTGTTTGCCTTCTTTTGTGTGCCACTGATCCCTGTACCCTTCATTAGGTGCACAATCTAAACACATGCAATACAAGAGGTGCATTCATCCCTTTTATTGTGATGAATAGAATGTCACTCAGTAAAGTTGCAGACCTCCGCCAAGGCCTAACATTTGTAAACCGCCTGGTTTGTTGCATGAAATCATGACCTACTCTTTCACTCTGTTCTTCCATCCATCCATCCATCCATTTTCTACGGCTTGTCCCTTGGGTGGTCGCTGGAAGGCGGGGTACACCCGTCCTGGGCATGACGTTAAAGTGCATCCGGCAGTGGAGGCTCCTCTATAGGGTCTTGGGGCACTAGGAGGTTAACCCCTTTACTACTGTTACCCCATCATCATCGGCGGTCACTCGAACGAGTATGACGATCCTCCTGGTAGGGGTGTATCCCTTTATGGAGGATGCCTGTGCGTGACTTAGTTTAACGTGGGGAGACTGGTGCACAGACAGTCACCACATGATCCTTGACAGAATTGGGTCAGGGTCCAGTGGCATGGATTCCAAGACGACTGGGGACCCTTTTCTGCTGCAGCCTTCTTCCGCCATCGCAGCCGTTGTGGTAGTTCTTAAATCTACCGTCTTCCGCCTGCTCCGCCGTTGAGGTCTTCACCGTATCCCTGGCTAGGGGGCAGTCAGGTACTAGGCCTTTGCCAAGGGCCACCTGGGGTAACAGTAGTAAAGGGGTTAACCTCCTAGTGCCCCAAGACCCCCATAGAGACCAGGTGGCCCTTGGCAAAGGCCTATTACCTGACTGCCCCCTAGCCAGGGATACGGTGAAGACCTCAACGGCGGAGCAGGCGGAAGACGGTAGATTTAAGAACTACCACAATGGCTGCGACTGCGGAAGAAGGCTGCAGCAGAAAAGGGTCCCCAGTCGTCTTGGACTCCATGCCACTGGACCCTGACCCGATTCTGTCAAGGATCGTGTGGTGACTGTCTGTGCACCAGTCTCCCCACGTAAAACAAAGTCACGCACAGGCCTCCTCCATAAAGGGATACACCCCTACCAGGAGTATCGTCATACTCTTTCGAGTGACTGCCGATGACACCCTGGACAAGTCGCCACCTCACCGCAGGGCCAACACAGATAGACAGGCATCATTCACACTCTAGGGCCAATTTGTTGTGTTGCCGATCAACCTTATCCCCAGGTGCTTGTCTTTGGAGGTGGGAGGAAGCGGGAGTACCCGGAGGGAACCCGCGCAGTCACGGGGAGAACATGCAAACTCCACACAGAAAGATCCCAAGCGCAGGATCGAACCCAGGACCTCCTTATTGTGAGGAAGACACACTGTAAAAGTTAAAGTACCAATGATTGTCACCCTTGATCACCCCCTGGGAGGTGAGGGGAGCAGTGAGCAGCAGCGGTGGCTGCGCCCGGGAATCATTTTTGGTGATTTAACCCCCAATTCCAACCCTTGATGCTGAGTGCCAAGCGGGGAGGTAATGGGTCCCATTTTTATAGTCTTTGGTATGACTCGGCCGGGGTTTGAACTCACAACCTACCAATCTCAGGACGGACACTCTATCCCAGTGGTTCTTAACCTGGGTTCGATCGAACCCTAGGGGTTCGGTGAGTCGGCCTCAGGGGTTCGGCAAAGCCTCCGCCGCGTAGGTCAAGACACACCCGACTCATCGTGTATTGTAAACACAAACTTCTCCCTGTCGGCGTATTATGGATACCCCCAAACAATGTTTCCTCTAATTTTCCATATGTGTGAGCAAGCGCAAAAACTCCTTGAGCATTCGGTCGAGCACATGTGAGCGATGTCAGACCTGTCCCAAACTTGACTAAATAACAAGTTAAATGTTTTATTATTATAATCAAATGACAGCAGTCATTTCCATGAGATTATTTTCTAATATAAGTTTTTTGGCCCACTTACAATGATTATAACATATTGTTTTTCATGAGCTGTGTACTAGTATTATGTCTGGGTGGGGGGATCCTACTTTGGAAATAATGTGTAACCCTTTCAGATATCGCATTTAGTTCCCACCAAAATATTCACATGTTGCACAATGAGATGTAAACATGGGATCATGTGTACATGCATGTAACTTTCTGTTTGTAAAATATATATCTATTAGTATTTCTTTAATGTAATAACATAATTTTATGATCGGGTTCGGTGAATGCGGATATGAAACTGGTGGGGTTCGATACCTCCAACAAGGCTAAGAACCACTGCTCTAACCACTGAGTAGGTTAGCAATCCGATTTTCCTACTGACGCACCATTTTCTGGATCTGGTGGGTCACTGCATAACTTTGCCTGTTGCACCCGTGCATCACCACAGCCGTGGTTCCGTACAGTTCTACACAGCTGCATGTGTCACCCGTTCACACTTTCCAAAATTGGCTCCCTGGCTGAGCTTGTGAGCAGCTAGTGAGGTTTGTGATGATCGTGAGGAGATAGACCCCAGTAGCAACACAATGCATCTAAGGGGGGAGGCGGTGGGGGTGTTGGCATTCCAACTCACCAGGAATGTCAATTACCACCATTGTTTGTGCTCTTGTTTGTTTGTTTGTTTGGCGTGACGGAGGGCCGCGATAGGGATCAGGGGGTGGTGGCGTAACCGACACTCGAGCTGTTGGCCTCCTCGTTACCCTCAGCCGTCGTTCTCTCTCACCAAGTCGTAAAATGGAGGAATGCCTTTCAGGCCTCGTCCAGTTTTTTTGTTGTTTTTTTTACAAGAGTGGCTGACCACTTCATCATGCACAGATGTTGCTGCGTGTGTCTGTGACTCAACATCCTTTTTTGCGTCTGGAAAAAAAAGCGTCTTGATTGAAGGATACAAAACCTTAGTTACTGTTCAAAATTTCAATTGAGGTAAATTACCGGATTAACTGATGGTGGCAAACTTCGTCCAAATTGTCCTGAACCAGGTTTTACAAATACAAACCCCGTTTCCATATGAGTTGGGAAATTGTGTTAGATTAAATATGAACGGAATACAATGATTTGCAAATCCTTTTCAACCCATATTCCATTGAATGCACTACAAAGACAACATATTTGATGTTCAAACTCATAAACTTTATTGCAAATGATAATTAACTTAGAATGTCATGGCTGCAACACGTGCCAAAGTAGTTGGGAAAGGGCATGTTCATCACTGTGTTACATGGCCTTTCCTTTTAACAACACTCAGTAAACGTTTGGGAACTGAGGAGACACATTTTTTAAGCCTCTCAGGTGGAATTATTTCCCATTCTTGCTTGATGTACAGCTTAAGTTGTACAACAGTCCGGGGATCTCCGTTGTGGTATTTTAGGCTTCATAATGCGCCACACATTTTCAATGGGAGACAGGTCTGGACTACAGGCAGGCCAGTCTAGTACACGCACTCTTTTACTATGAAGCCACGTTGATGTAACACGGGGCTTGGCATTGTCTTGCTGAAATAAGCAGGGGCGTCCATGGTAACGTTGCTTGGATGGCAACATATGTTGCTCCAAAACCTGTATGTACCTTTCAGCATTAATGGCGCCTTCACAGATAAGTAAGTTACCCATGTCTTGGGCACTAATACTCCCCCATACCATCACAGATGCTGAATTTTCAACTTTGCGCCTATAACAATCCGGGTGGTTCTTTTCCTCTTTGGTCCGGAGGACACAACGTCCACAGTTTCCAAAAATAATTTTAAATGTGGACTCGTCAGACCACAGAACACTTTTCCACTTTGTATCAGTCCATCTTAGATGAGCTCAGGCCCAGCGAAGCCGACGGCGTTTCTGGGTGTTGTTGATAAACGGGTTTCGCCTTGCATAGGAGAGTTTTAACTTGCACTTACAGATGTAGCGACCAACTGTAGTTACTGACAGTGGGTTTCTGAATTGTTCCTGAGCCCATGTGGTGATATCCTTTACACACTGATGTCGCTTGTTGATGCAGTACAGCCTGAGGGATCGAAGGTCACAGGCTTAGCTGCTTACGTGCAGTGAAATCTCCAGATTCTCTGAACCCTTTGATGATATTACGGACCGTAGATGGTGAAATCCCTAAATTCCTTGCAATAGCTGGTTGAGAAAGGTTTTTCTTAAACTGTTCAACAATTTGCTCACGCATTTGTTCACAAAGTTGTGACCCTTGCCCCATCCTTGTTTGTGAATGACTGAGCATTTCATGGATTCTACTTTTATACCCAATCATGGCACCCACCTGTTCCCAATTTGCCTGTTCACCTGTGGGATGTTCCAAATAAGTGTTTGATGAGCATTCCTCAACTTTATCAGTATTTATTGCCACATTTCCCAACTTCTTTGTCACGTGTGCTGGCATCAAATTCTAAAGTTAATGATTATTTGCAAAAAAAAAAAAATGTTTATCAGTTTTAACATCAAATATGTTGTCTTTGTAGCATATTCAACTGAATATGGGTTGAAAATGATTTGCAAATCATTATATTTCGTTTATATTTACATCTAACACAATTTCCCAACTCATATGGTTTGTAGATATTTGTGCCAACACTAAAGCTGTTAGGCATCATGACTGGTAATGTTTGTATTTATTTTTCAGGCATGTTAAGCAAGTTAAATTCAAGAGGAGAGAATTACATGTTTGCATTTGCAAAATTTAACATGTATGTATGTATTTTGCATATTGTTTCTTTCAACAATTGTTTAACGTAAAGAAGATTAAATGGTGCACTATGTTTTTGAGTGTTTGATACATTACCGATAAGTAACTGTAGCTTCTTTGCAAGTTTATATTAAACTGCGCACTTAAGTTTGACTATACTTATTTTCACCAAGGTTTGAGCAAATCAATGACTTGCAGTTCAGTAAAACATTTGAAAAACGTACCTGCACTACCAAGTTGCATTTGTACCCAAATATTAGGGTATTTTCTTGGTTTATGCAAGCAAATGATAACCCGTGACTAATCATGATTAATTACAGGTTTAGAGTATGATAATCTGATTTAAAAATGTATCACATGACAGCCCTAATGTGTGTGTGTGTGTGTGTGTGTATATATATATATATATATATATATATATGACTGAGAAAGTTGAGGAATACTCATCAAACACTTATTTGGAACATCCCACAGGTGAACAGGCTAACTGGGAACAGGTGGGTGCCATGATTGGGTATAAAAGCAGCTTCCATGAAATGCTCAGTCATTCACAAACAAGCATTGTTATAGGCGCAAAGTTCAAAAGCCAGCATTTGTGATGGTATGGGGGTGTATTAGTGCCCAAGGCGTGGGTAACTTACACATCTGTGAGGGCACCATTAATGCTGAAAGATACATACAGGTTTTGGAGCAACATATGTGGCCATCCAAGCAACGTTATCATGGACGCCCCTGCTTATTTCACCAAGATGATGCCAAGCCACGTGTTACAACATTGTGGCTTCATTGTACTAGACTGGCCTGCCTGTAGTCCAGACCTGTCTCCCATTGAAAATGTGTAGCGCAATATGAAGCTTAAAATACCACAACGGAGACCCCTGGACTGTTGAACAACTTAAGCTGTACATCAAGCAAGAATGGGAAAGAATTCCACCTGAAAAGCTTAAAAAAATTGGTTTCCTCATTTCCCAAACGTTTACTGAGTGTCGTTAAAAGGAAAGGCCATGTAACACAGTGGTAAAATTGCCCATGTGCCAACTTTTTTGCAATGTGTTGCTGCCATTAAATTCAAAGTCAATGATTATTTTCCAAAAAAAAAATCAAGTTTCTCAGTTTGAACATTAAATATCTTATCTTTGCAGTCTATTCAATTGAATATAAGTTGAAAAGGATTTGCAAATCATTGTATTCTGTTTTTATTTACCATTTACACAACGTGCCAACTTCACTGGTTTTGGGTTTTGTAAAACAAAGTTTGCTCATGGTTGGATGCCAGTTGGTCTTAGACAAATTATGATGCATATATACATGCTGTACAGAAATGAATGTGTATACCATGAAAAATACTCCAGTTTCCAAAGGACCCCTGCACCAAAACAAGGCTTATGTGGACATGCCTGTGTCCCCCCAGCCTTAAAGGGTTGTGGATTCCCACAGTCAATGAACGGCTCGTGTATAGATAAAAGCCCACTTCTGTAGTTCTTCTCAGCCATAAACAATGTGATGGAAAAGGTCGTATATCATACAAAAACGATGTAGTGCAGCACATTACTCCCCCGAGTGCGCGTACCGATGGCTAAATCAAGCCGCTCACCTTCCGCTGCCCTCGTATGGATTTCACTCAGAGGTCGCGATGCAAATCATAGCAAGATTAGTGATTTACATGCTGCTCTTCAAATTGCATTTACAGACGTGGAGAGGAAGTCGAGATCAGATAGTGACAGCAGGATGACCCGTAAGGCCGTGGACCCTCTGGGTCTCTTTTTGTTGTCATCCCTAACCAGGTGTACCTTGGTAAACCCCAGTCCTTTTCTGTGCATTCTAAATAATACAACACTGCTCCATAAGAGACAGCTGACAATGTACAGTACGGGCCAAAAGTTCTCATTTCAATGCGTTTTCTTTATTTTCATGACTGTTTACATTGTAGATTGTCACTGAAGGCATCAAAACTATGAATGAACACATGTGGAGTTATGTACTTAACAAAAACAAGGTGAAATAACTGAAAACATTTTTTATATTCTAGTTTCTTTAAAATAGCCACCCTTTGCTCTGATTACTGTTTTGCATACTCTTGGCATTCTCTCGATGGGCTTCAAGAGGTAGTCACCTGAAAGGGTTTTCACTTCACAGGTGTTTTGATGCAGTTTAACGAATGAAGGACGTTCAGTTAAAAAGACAGTTGCGATAACCGATCAGATCACACGTTTTTGACAGTAGCCCATCTAGGTAGCCTCACGTTGAACGTTACTGTGATTGGATACTCGTCACTCCGAAGTACCCAATCACAAGTTGTGATTTACAAAAGCAGAAAATGCCATCGGAGCCATACCCGGACAGCGGAGAAATCAGCGGTACTCACTTCTTTAACCAACAAAGAAGCAGAGCAAAACATTGATTAGGTGGCCGATAAGGCCATTTTCAAGAAGGATATTTAAAGAGAGACTAGATCTTGTGAGACGAGGTTGGCCAACCCCGGAAACAAGTTAAGCTGTCCTCGACTCAACCAACTACAAGCGGTACCAATGGCTTTACAAATTGTGAGTTCAACAATATTTATTCACATTATTTTAGTTTTGACAGTACCACGTCCGATGCGGGTTTATCGATTTTTAAATGCGCCAAAAAATAGCCGGTTTTGTAGGGACAAATTGAGTTGTTTCAATGCCCAGTAGTGCACCAGTGTGTACTGTACTGTACTGTCCTCGATTGGCCTGCCAACTCCCCTGACCTGAACCCCATAGAGAATTTGTGGGGTATTGTGAAGAAGAAGCTGAAAGACACCAGACCCAATAATGCAAATGAGCTAAAGGCCGCTATTGAAGCATCCTGGGCATCCATAAAACCTCAGCAATGCCACAGGCTGATTGCCTCCATGCCATGCCGCATTGATGCAGTATTCCGTGCAAAAGGATTCCCAACCAAGCAGCGGTGGGTAGTAACGCGCTACATTTACTCCGTTACATCTACTTGAGTAACTTTTGGGATAAATTGTACTTCTAAGAGTAGTTTTAATGCAACATAGTTTTACTTTTACTTGAGTATATTTATAGAGAAGAAACGCTACTTTTACTCCGCTACTTTTACTCCGCTACTTTTATCTACATTCAGCTCGCTACTCGCTACTAATTTTTATCGATCTGTTAATGCACGCTTTGTTTGTTTTGGTCTGTCATAGTGCCTGCGTTTCAACAAATACAGTCACTGGTGACGTTCACTCCGTTCCACCAATCAGATGCAGTCACTGGTGACGTTGAACCAATCAAACAGAGCCAGGCGGTCACATGACCCGACTTAAACAAGTTGAAAAACTTATTGGGGTGTTACCATTTAGTGGTCAATTGTACGGAATATATACTGTACTGTGCAATCTACTAATAAAAGTTCCAATCAATCAATCAAAATTGTGAAGGAAAAAAGACCCTTTTTTATTTCAACCGTACATCTCGTCAAAAGCCTAAAGACTGACTACACAGTTCCTGTCTTCTCAATAAAAGTGCCGCTCCATCGCGCATGCGCTTTCAAAATAAGAGTCTGCGAAAGCCAGCGCAAACAAGCTAGCAAGCTACGGAGTTTGCCGCCAATGTATTTTTTGTAAAGTGTATAAAAACGAATATGGAAGCTGGACAAATTAGATGCCAAAAACCAAACACTTTCATGTGGTATTAGACAGAAAGGAGGAACTTTTTTTCTCCTCCATTTGAAAACGTGGCCGTTATCATCACTGCTGTCTGATTCCAATCAATGCAAGTCATCAGAATCAGGTAATACACCAACTTATATTCTTGTCTTCATGAAAGAAAGGAATCTATATGTGTTAAACATGCATGTATATTCATTAAAACACCTTTAACATGTAAACAAAAACGGCAAAATAAATAAATATAAATTATATACTGTATATATCAATGTATATATATATATATATATATATATATATATATATATATATATATATATATATATATATATATATATATATGATATGTGTGTGTATGTTACTCATCAGTTACTCAGTACTTGAGTAGTTTTTTCACAACATACTTTTTACTTTTACTCAAGTAAATATTTGGGTGACTACTCCTTACTTTTACTTGAGTAATAAATCTCTAAAGTAACAGTACCGTATTTTCCGCACTATAAGGCGCACCGGATTATTAGCCGCACCTTCTATGAATTACATATTTCATAATTTTGTCCACCAATAAGCCGCCCCGGACTATAAGCCGCGCCTACGCTGCGCTAAAGTGAATGTCAAAAAAACGCTGCGCTAAAGTGAATGTCAAAAAAACAGTCAGATAGTTCAGTCAAACTTTAATAATATATTGAAAACCAGCGTTCTAACAACTCTGTCCCAAAATGTACGCAAATGTGCAATCACAAACATAGTAAAATTCAAAATGGTGTAGAGCAATAAATAGCAACATAATGTTGCTCGATGTCACAACACACAAAATAAACATAGCGCTCACCTTCTGAAGTTATTCTTCATTCGTAAATCCTTCGAATTCTTCGTCTTCGGTGTCCGAATTGAAAAGTTGCGCAAGCGTGGGATCCAAAAATGGCCGGCTGCGCCTCGTCGAAGTCATCGGATTCAGTGTCGCTGTTGTTGTGCAGCAGTTCTGTGAATCCTGCCTTCCGGAAAGCTCGGACCACAGTTGTGACCGAAACTATCTGCCCAGGCATTTACGATCCACTGGCAGATGTTGGCGTATGTCGACCGGCGCTATCTGCCCGTCTTAGTGAAGGTGTGTTCGCCTTCGGAGCTGTGTGAAAAAAGCCACCCGGCCTCTTCGCGTAAACTTCCCTTAACCACTCGCTCATCTTTTCTTCATCCATCCATCCCTTCGAGTTAGCTTTTATGATGACGCCGGCTGGAAAGGTCTCTTTTGGCAAGGTCTTCCTTTTGAATATCACCATGGGAGGAAGTTAGCATGGCAAGCTAGAACCACAGTGAAGGATGACTTCTCATTCTCTGTGGTGCGAATATTCACCGTACGTGCTCCCGTTCCACAGTGCAGTTCACAGGAATATCAGTTGCTGTGAAATACGGTAGTAATCCGTGTGCGGATGGAGAGATTGCGTCTTTTTATGAACCGGATCCTTGTCGCGTAGTAGGAGCCATTTTGTGGTCTTTACAGATGTAAACAGGAAATGAAACGTACGGTGATATCCGCGCGTTTTTTCTTCTTCTTCCGGGGGCGGGTGAAGCGCTTCCTGTTCTATGGGGGCGGGTGCTTTCCTTGGCGGTTGCTTGCGTAGAAGAAGAAGCGCTTCCTGTTCTACCGGGAAAAAAGATGGCGGCTGTTTACCGAAGTTGCGAGACCGAAACTTTATGAAAATGAATCGTAATAAAGCGCACCGGGTTATAAGGCGCACTGTCAGCTTTTGAGAAAAATTGTGGTTTTTAGGTGCGCCTTATAGTGCGGAAAATACGGTACTCTTACTTGAGTACAATTTCTGGCTACTCTACCCACCTCTGCAACCAAGTACTGACTGCATTAATTGACATTTTCAAATGTTTGATTTTGTTTTGCTGTTATAAATCTTTTTTTTTACTTGGTCTGAGGAAATATTCTAATTTTTTGAGATAGGATTTTTGGGTTTGCTTAAGCTGTATGCCATAATCAGCAATATTAAAATAATAAAAGACTTGCAATATTTCAGTTTATGTGTAATGCATCTCAGAATGTATGGCATTTTCATGTTTTTAGTTGCATTACAGAAAATAAAGGACTTTATCACAATATTCTAATTTTCTATATATATTAGCCGTTTTTAGCCTTTTTTTTTTTTTTTTTTTTTTTGACATTTTGGTTCTTTTGGCTCTTCTCAGGACTTATGAAACTCAAACCCGGGTAGGGATTTTTCTGCATTTTTCAGCATGTTTCACATTTTGGGCTGTTTTTGGTAGGTATTTTTGATCATTTTCGCCATTTTTACATTTTTGGCTGTTTTTGTGTTTTTCTTTCCCGCTTCCCTGGGTGTATTTTTGACGTTTTGGTCATTTTGGCTCTTCTCGGGACTTATGGAACTCAACATTTTCGCTGTTGTTGCCTTTTTCTTCCCGGATTCCCTGTGCATCATTCCTGGGTGTATTTTTGACATTTTGTTCATTTTTGGCTCTTACCGAGACTTATGGAACTCAAACCCGGGTAGGGATTTTTGAAAATGTTCAGCATTTTTCACATTTTGGGCTGTTTTTGCTTTTTTTCTTCCCGGCTTCCCTATGCATCATTCCTGGGTGTATTTTTGACATGTTGGTCATATTGGCTTTTCCCGGGACTCATGGAACTATTTTAGTATTCTTGATATTTTTTGCCATTTTTCACATTTTGGGCTGTTTTTGCCTTTTTCTTCCCTGTGAGTCATTCCTGGGTGTATTTTTGACATTTTGGTCATTGTGGCTCTTCCCTGGACTTATGGAACTCAAACCCGAGTAGGGATTTTTTAATATTGGGGCGGCATAGCTCGGTTGGCAGAGAGGTCGTGCCAGCAACTTGAGGGTTCCAGGTTTGATTCCCGCTTATGCCATCCTAGTCACTGCCGTTGTGTCCTGGGGCAAGACACTTTACCCACCAGCTCCCAGTACCACCCACACTGGTTTAAATGTAACTTAGATATTGGGTTTCACTATGTAAAGCGCTTTGAGTCACTACAGAAAAGCGCTATATAAATATAAATTAACTTCACTTATGTTTAGCATTTTTCACATTTTGGGCTGTTTTCGCCTTTTTCTTCCCGGTTAGTGTGAATTGACATTACAGTAAGTTATGGAACTCAAATTTCGGGTAGGGATTTTTTAACATTTTCAGCATTTTTTTTTCACATTTTGGGCTGTTTTTGCCTTTTTCTTCCTGGCTTCCCTATGCATCATTCCTGGGTGTATTTTTGACATGTTGGTCATATTGGCTTTTCCCGGGACTCATGGAACTATTTTAGTATTTTTGATCATTTTCGCCATTTTTCACATTTTGGGCTGTTTTGGCCTTTTTCTTCCCGGCTTCCCTGTGCGTAATTTCTGGGTGTATTTTTGACATTTTGGTCATTGTGGCTCTTCCCTGGACTTATGGAACTCAAACCCGGTTAGGTATTTTTTATTTTTTTTTAGCATTTTTCACATTTTGGGCTGTTTTCACCTTTTTCTTCCCGGCTAGTGTGAATTGACATTACGGTTAGTTATGAAACTCAAATTCCGGGCAGGGATTTTTGAATTTCTTTTAGCATTTTTCACATTTTGGGCTGTTTTTGCCTTTTTCTTCCCGGCTTCCCTGTGCGTCATTCCTGGGTGTATTTTTGACATTTTGGTCATTTTGGCTTTCCCCGAGACTTATGGAACTTAAAGGTATTTAGGTATGTTTGACAATATTCTGCATTTTTCACATTTTGGGCTGTTTTTGCGTTTTTCTGCCCGGCTTCCCTGTGTGTCATCCTGGGGTGCATTTTTGAAAATTTTCCAATTTTTGGCTCTTCCCGGGAATTCCGGAACTCAAACCTGGGTAGGTATTTTTGACAATATTCTGCCTTTTCTCACATTTTGGCCTGTTTTTGCCTTTTTCTTCCCGGCTTCCCTGTGCGTCATTCCTGGGGTGTATTTTTGACATTTGTATCATTTTTGCTCTTTCCGGGACCTATGGAACTCAAAAAATATTTTTGACATTTTTGTTTTTAACCCGAGCTAATGGATCCTGTTACCTGCATTGATAACCGCCTTGTACAAACAGTTGTTTCAATATCTAATATGCACAGAAAAGGGAAAGTGTTCTTGTCTCACATAGGGATGGTGGATGATGGGCAAAATTCCAAAAAGAGTGCAGTTCCCCTTAAAGAGTTCGCGCTAGATACAGAGTCAAAAGTTTGAGCTTTTAGCTCGATGCCAAGAGCTCTCGCACTCTCATTCGGGGTACACCGGTTGAAGGGGGTGGACCAGGCGGGTTACAAATGCATAACATATTCTTACATATTCCAGAGTGCCTTCCATTGCCTTGTGCCTCCATTCATGTCCACTATTTACCTCCCCTCCCCTGCACTCCTCTTATCTAACCCAAGCCCACTCTCTTCTCTCGTCTTCCCTACAGTCATATCGACACTTCCCCTTTTGTCCCTTTTCTTTTTCCTCCTTACTGTTTGCCCCCCGGCCCCCTGCCTTACCTGCCCTCCTACCTCTACAGCTTTCTCACCTCCTCGCCACTCCGTTTTCTTTACCTCTCTTCTCCTCTCCTTGCTTTACAACCCGTCCAGACAGAGAGTCTACATAATTGAATCCTTGAATTAGCACATCAGAGACGTCAGTTCTCTGTGTCTTTCACATGGGACAGTGTGTCTGTGTGGCATTTTATTTTATTACATACAATTGTTTGATCACAACAAAGTCAATAGTACACTAACTAGACAAAAACAAAAACTACTTCTTATTTAAATAATTCGGTTATTTCCCCTTAAAATTCTCCTTTGTCCACGGAATTATGCCCTGAGATTGTAACAAAAACACAACACAATTATTGAGATTAATAAACATGTACATACATATACATTAGGGATGTAACGATTGATCGATAGGTCGATTTTATATTTCTAAATTTCAAGTACCGTATTTTTCGGACTATAAGGCGCACTTAAAATCCTTTAATTTTCTCAAAAATCGACTGCGCCTTATAACTTGGTGCGCCTAATGTACAGCATAATTCTGGTTGTGCTTACCGACCTCGAAGCAATTTTATTTGGTACATGGTGTAATGATCAGTGTGACCAGTAGATGGCAGTCACACATGAGATACGTGTAGACTGCAATATGACGCCAGTAAACAACACCAAAACTGTACATGTTCCATTGAGAATATAGAACATTACACACGGCACTCAAAAATCTGTCAAAATGGTTTTAGTTTGACTATGAAGCCGCACCACTTGATTGATTGTCGGCCCATTACGGCATACTTGACAACCCTCCCGAATTTTCCGAGAGACTCCCGAATTTCAGTGCCTCTCCCGAAAATCTCCCGGGACAACCATTCTCCCGAATTTCTCCCGATTTCCAGCCGGACTTAAGGCACGCCGCCTCCAGGTCCCTACGGATCTGAGTGAGGACAGCCTGTCGTCACGTACGCTCTTTACTTCATACTCCAGAACCGACTCCCACACTTGCCGTCAGGGTGCGCAATACAACGTAAATCGTTGGCCTACAAAAAACTTGGTTGGCCAACAATTTACGTTGTATTGCGCACCCTGACGGCAAGTGTGGGAGTCGGTAAATCGTTGGGCAACCAAAAAGTAACTTGCACTTTCAAATACAACAATGAGTAGAGAGGAGTGTTATGTGTGTATATGTGTAAATAAATGAATACTGAAATTCAAGTATTTATTTTATTTATATATATATATATATAGCTAGAATTCACTGAAAATCAAGTATTTATTTTATTTATATATATATATATATATATATATATATATATATATATATATATATATATATATATATATATATAAGAAATACTTGAATTTAAGCGAATTCTAGTTATGAATATACTCCTCCCCCTTAACCCCCCCCCCCCAAATCTCCCGAATTTGGAGGTCTCAAGGTTGGCAAGTATGCATTACGGCTACCGTAGTCAGAAGTACGAGTATTATTATGGTGTGTGTATAAGGACCGCAAAAATGGCACCCATTGGGGTTTTGTTTCGTAATATTATGCAAAAGCAACTTTTCTTACCTTCCGGTACCTGCTGATCTGTATTTGGGATCTGCATAAGTCCTGAAAATTTGCGCAAGTCCGCCTTTGTAGTCGATAAGCTTCTTCTTTTTCTCTATCTTCTTGTTATGGGACATTCATCCTCCGCTGTTGCCATTTCTAATATAAAGTAGTGTAAAGTTCTTTATTTATATCTGTCAGTAAACTTGCCAGGAAAGTGCTAAAACATACCGGTGTAGTGAGTTCACATTATTCACCCAAGGAACTTTAGTTACGAGAGAGTTCTGGTCGGACAGTTTTTCACAGGACACATTTCCGGCTTTGTTGTTGCACTCGTGAGCCACGGATGAGGAGATGCTGCTCCGTTATTGATTGAAGTAAAGTCTGAATGTCATTAAAACAGTTAGCTCCATCTTTTGACATTCCTTAGACTCCCGTCCTTGCATGCTGCACCGCTACAACAAAGATGACGGGGAGAAGACGCTGTCAAAGGTGTGCAGTTTATTCATTTGAGTATAAATTGCAAAGCATTTGCAAATCATTGTATTCTGTTTTTATTTACCATTTACACAGCGTGCCAACTTCACTGGTTTTGTATTTTAGCACAACGCAATTTATTTAAATTAATTTTTTGTCAGTTATTCATGAGATTACTTAGTATTTATTGGTGTAACCAGCCCTAGTCAAGTCGTTCTAATAATCTTTGTGATTAACACACAGTTTCATATCATTTGACAAGGTTTATCCTGTTAAACTGTCAGTAGGTTAGATATAAATATTGAATATGATTAAAATCAAGAGTAAGATTACTAATACAGTGGTAATATTTGAGTGGGCCCTGAGGCCAAAAAATTTAATAACCCCAGCCTTAAGAAACAATAAAATACTATTTATTTTGCTTTAATGGAAATGCATATTATTTTTGGGGAGTGGCTCCACACTGTGTATGGAGACACATACTTAGCTGCTTGCCGCTTGTCAGTCGGATCATACTTTTTCCTGCAAATCGACCTATACCGATCGGCGGCTGATCAATCGGCGCATTTTTAAGACAACCGCGCATGAGAAGTATTTCCGTTTTTTTCCGCCATCCCGCTTTTTGTACACTTCTGAAACCAAAGAAATTGCAGGTTGACTTTGGCTCCACACGCCGGTGCTGTTTTTGTGTAAAAAAAAAGAAAAGAGACCAGGCAGATAATTCCTGGCTTTAAAAGGCAGCGTGAATCGTGCTTAAGCCGGGCGGTCCTCTGTTTATAACTTTCTCCAAGAAATCATTCTGCTGACGTATTCTTCAGGCTATAACTTAAAATCCTTTCATTTTCTCAAAACTCGCCTCATAACCCGGTGCACCTAGGGTACGGAATATTTTTTGTTGTGCTTACCGACCTCAATATACATGATGGCAGTCACACATAAGAGATACGTGTAGACTGCAATATGACTCAAGTAAACAACACCAAAATTGTATATGAAAATATAAAACATTACACACGGCGCTCAAAAATCTACCAAAATGTTTTAGTACGACTTTGGTAAGCTATGAAGCCGCACCGCTGGATGGATTGTACTGTGCTTCAACATACGAGTATTATTATGGTGTGTGTATAAGGTAAGACATGTTATCTGGCGTTTTGTTTCGGAATATTACGCAAAAGCAACTTTTCTTACCTTCCGGTACCTGCTGATCTGTATTTGGGATCTGCATAAGTCCTGAAAATGTGCGCGAGTCCGCCTTTCTAGTCCGTGCCGACAACATAGTCGATAAACTTCTTATTTCTCTCTATCTTCTTGTTATGGGACATTCATCCTCCGCTGTTGCCATTTCTAATATAAAGTAGTGTAAAGTTCTTACTTATATCTGTCAGTAAACTCGCCATGAAAGTGCTAAAACATACCGGTGTAGTGAGTTTACATTATTCACCCAAGGAACTTTAGTTACTAGAGAGTTCTGGTTGGACGGTTTTTCACGGGACACATTTCCGGCGTTGTTGCTGCACTAGTGAGCGACGGATGAGGAGATGTTGCTCCGTTATTGATTGAAGTAAAGTCTGAATGTCATTAAAACAGTTAGCGCCATCTTTTGACACTTCTTCCACTCCCGTCCTTGCACGCTACACCGCTACAACAAAGATGACGGCGAGAAAACGGCGCATCCTGAAGCGACTGTCAGAAAGCGGCTTGAAGATGATCTGTTAAACATCATCTATGCAACATTTTGACCAAAGAACCACCATTACATGTTATGTAGACCACAAGGAAGTCTTTTACATTTAGAAAAAAAATAATAATAATATGACTCCTTTATTGTGCTTTATAATCCGGTGCGACTTTGGTATGAAAATAGACCTGACTAGACCCGTTCATCGGCAGTGCGCCTTATAATCCGGTGCGCCCTATGGTCCGGAAAATTCGGTAGTTAACTTTTTGTACTTCATTATGTCCCCCAAGCGTGAAGCCGACTCTTCCGTGGGGCAGCGTGCCAAACAAAAGGAAAGTAGAACAATTAAACATTGAGTGGATGAATCAACATTGGCTGCATGCCCAGTTCAAGCCGGGACCATCATCAGTGGTAAAGATTAGGGATGTCCGATAATATCAGCCTGATAAATGCGTTAAAACGTAATATCGGAAATGATCGGTATCAGGTTTTTTTTGTTTGTTTTTTTTTTGTTTGTTTTTTATTAAATCAACATACAAAACACAATATATACTTACAATTAGTGCACCAACCCAACTCATTCACACAAAAGGGTTGTTTCTTTCTGTTATTAATATTCTGGTTCCTACATTATTTATCAATACAGTCTGCAAGGGATACAGTCCGTAAGCACACATGATTACTAAGTACTAACCTTTAACATTTAATTTTACTAATTTTCATTAATTACTAGTTTCTATGTAAATGTTTTTATATTGTTTTACTTTCTTTTTTATTCAAGAAAATGTCTTTAATGTATTTATCTTATTTTATTTTATTTTTTTAAAAGTACCTTATCTTCACCATACCTGGTTATCCAAATTAGGCAAAATAATGTGTTAATTCCACGACTGTATATATCGGTTGATATCGGTATCGGTAATTAAAGAGTTGGACAATATCGGATATCGGCAAAAAGCCATTATCGGACATCCCTTATAAAGATGGTGCTTGAACATTTATCCTTTTTCTACCGCTTGTCCCTTTCTGTGGAGCCTATCCAAGCTGCACTCGTCAGCCATGCTTGACCTGTTCCCCCTTGTTAATTAGTACTATTTAGTTCCACCTGCTTCCCTCCTTCAGGTCTGGTTCATTCTGTAGTGTATGCCAAAGTGTTCTATTGCCTTCTAGTTTTCCTGCCAGACCTGTGATACATTTCTTTGGCATGGTGCTTAAACGTCCTTCTGCCTGCACGTTGCTTACCTTTCCTGCATCTTGGGGTCACGCCAATCATCACAAACCACAATTAATGTTTTTTGGGTCACTTAATATACAAAACCCAAAACCAGTGAAGTTGGCACGTTGTGTAAATGGTAAATAAAAACAGAATACAATGATTTGCAAATCCTTTTCAACTTATATTCAATTGAATAGACTGCAAAGACAAGATATTTAATGTTTGAACTGAGAAACAAATTTATTTTTTGCTAATAATCATTAACTCAGAATTTATTGGCAGCAACACATTGCAAAAAAGTTGGCACGGGGGCATTTTTACCACTGTGTTGCATGGCCTTTCCTTTTAACAACACTCAGTAAACGTTTGGGAACTGAAGAGACCAATTTTTGAAGCTTTTCAGGTGGAATCATTTCCCATTCTTGCTTGATGTACAGCTGAAGTTGTTCAACAGTCCGGGGGTCTTCGTTGTGGTATTTTACGCTTCATATTGCGCCACACATTCTCAATGGGAGACAGGTCTGGACTACACCCGCACTCTTTTGCTATGAAGCCATGCTGTTGTAACACGTGGCTTGGAATTGTCTTGCTGAAATAAGATAACGTTGCTTGGATGGCAACATATGTTCCTCCAAAACCTGTATGTACCTTTCAGCATTAATGGTGCCTTCACAGATGTGTAAGTTACCCATGCCTTGGGCACTAATACACCCCCATACCATCACAGATGCTGGCTTTTCAACTTTGCGCCTATAACAGCCAGGATGGTTATTTTCCTCTGTGGTCCGGAGGACACCACTTCCACAGTTTCGAAAAACAATTTGAAATGTGGACTCGTCAGACCACAGAACACTTTTCCACTTTGCATCAGTCCATCTTAGATGAGCTCGGGCCCAGCGAATCCGGCGGCGTTTCTGGGTGTTGTTGATAAATGGCTTTGACATAGTAGAGTTTTAACTTGCACTTACAGATGTAGAGACGAATTGTATTTACTTACAGTGGTTTTCCGAAGTGTTCCTGAGCCCTTGTGGTGATATCTTTACACACTGATGTCGGATTTTGATGCAGTAACGCCTGAGGGATCGAAGGTCACTGGCATTCAATGTTGGTTTTCAGCCTTGCTGCTTACGTGCAGTGATTTCTCTAGATTCTCTGAACCTTTTGATGATATTATGGACCGTAGATGGCGAAATCCCTAAATTCCTTGTAATTTGCTCACACGTGTTCACAAAGTGGTGACCCTCGCCCCATCCTTGTTTGTGAATGACTGAGCATTTCATAGAAGCTGCTCTTATACCCAAGCATGGCACCCACCTGTTCCCAATCAGCCTGTTCACCTGTGGGATGTTCCAAAGTAGTATTTGATGAGCATTCCTCAACTTTCTCAGTCTTTTTTGCCACTCGTGCCAGCTTTTTTTAAACATGTTGCAGGCATCAAAATCCAAATGAGGTAATATTTGTAAAGAATAACAAAGTTTCTCAGTTCAAACATTAAATATCTTGTCTTTGTAGTCTAATAAATTGAATATAAGTTGAAAAGGATTTGCAAATCATTGTATGCCTCACAATACTAAGGTCCTGAGTAGTCTTGGGTTCAATCCCGGGCTCGGGATCTTTCTGTGTGGAGTTTGCATGTCCTCCCCGTGACTGCGTGGGTTCCCTCCGGGTACTCCGACTTCCTCCCACCTCCAAAGACATGCACCTGGGGATAAGTTGATTGGCAACATTAAATTGGCCCTAGTGTGTGGATGTGAGTGTGAATGTTGTCTGTCTATCTGTGTTGGCCCTGCGATGAGGTGGCGACTTGTCCAGGGTGTACCCCGCCTTCCGCCCGATTGTAGCTGAGATAGGCTCCAGCGCCCCCCGCGACCCCAAAGGGAATAAGCGGTAGGAAATGGATGTATGGATGGATGGATGGATGTATTCTGTTTTTATTTACCATTTACACAACGTGCCAACTTCACTGGTTTTGGGTTTTTTACATGTTTACACGACGATCTTTTAAAATGACCAATCAGAAAGGAGGGGAGTTGCAAAAATGTCATATTTAATGCAAAAATGTCGTATTTAATGCCCGTCCCTAAGCTACAAAAGGGTGGAACGCAGCATACAGAGAGGTCAGGCCCGTGCATATAATCAGTCCGCATGCGTGCAAATTGAGTCTGCGCGCTTGCAGAGAGACCATTTTATTATTATTTTTTTTATTTTTTTTGACGCCTTAAAGCAGGGGTGTTAAACTTCTTTTCATTGAGGGCCACATCGCAGTCGTGGTTGCCCTCAGAGGGCCGCTTGTAACAATGAGTAATGTGTGAATATACATGTGTATGTTAATGTATATAATAATATAAAATACATTAACAATACATTTTTTACATAAGTTGCAAAAAAAATATTGAATTTTTACTTTAAAAACTGGCAGCTCAGTCAGTGTATTTTTTTTTTTACAGCATATAAAAAAAATTGAATAAATAGAATGGAATGGAGAAACAATACCGCTGTTTTAGCGGTATAATTCATGCAAAAGAGCTGCCTTTTTTTTTTCTTTACCGTTAAATCTTGTTGTTTAAATGGTTTTTTTTTGGTTGTTTTTTAATGTTTTAGTGTCTTACTGTATATGGGGAAAAAAAACAGATTTTACGGTAAAAAACTCAATTTAACCGTAAATTCTATTGTCAGTTTTGCAGTCTACAATTTGATTGATTGATAATTTGTTTTGAAATCATAAGTCAAGCAGATATTTAAGTATGGTATTTATCCTTATTTTAACAAAAAATATTTTTTGGAATACATGATGTAGTGTTTTGATTTTGATAAAATTGACTTTTAAAAGATATGCAATTGCGTGCAGTGCATGATTTTTAATGTTAAAAGGGAAAAAAATATAGTTAGTAACAAAATTTGAAGCATTTTATTAACGCATATTATTTCCAGGTTGTCACGGGGCCACGTAAAATAATGTGGCGGGCCAGATTTGGCCCCCTGGGCCTTGAGTTTGACGCCTGTGCCATAAAGGATCTTCAAACAGTGATAAGCAGAGTAATGATAGACTTCCTCCCTCAATTGTGTTTATTTCGATGTAAAAGGTCCTTTCTCACCTTTCATTCCATCCTAAATGTGTCGGCAATCGGGCGCAAAGCAAAATCCGGATGCCTCGCTCACACCTCACGACTCCTGTTTCTGCAGATATCGAAGGCTTTATTCCTTCCAGGAGACCTCCACCAGGGCTTATCTCCGCCTTTGATCTGTATTGCTTTATTTAGGTTCATATCAATCAGGCCTTCTCCTTCTTTTCCGGCCGTGACTTCCTGCCGCAGATTAGTCCTCCATCCTGGCCACGTCGGTGGCTCACGACGCAGCAGCATGTCAGGATCACAGGTCAGGGGCCAAAGGTCGGGTAAAGAGCGTTGTAACGATGTCCAGACTCGAAGCGACTGACCGCCGCTTGTTGTGGACGAGTGTGTGTGTGTGGAGGTAGTTAGATGCTTGAAAGGAAACTGTCCATCAATGGTAAATCTGAAAACAATTTGACTGCATTAGAGTATTTAAAGCGTCTCTACTGATTTCCCTATTGGCCTCTCGTCAGCAGACACAGACACACATTCTTGTATTTCTTACCTTCTTGAGACCTTGCCTACCTCTTTAGGACCACCCTTTCTAGAAATACAAAGATTTGTATTTACAACATTAATAATGTATACATACTATGCAAATGTAAAAAAGCTTGTTGTGAAAAATGAGTTGGAAAAAGGTCACATTTTCACAAGAATAATGTCGTTTTACTCAACGCAAGTCAAAATTTGACAAGAAAAACTGAACATTTGTGCAATATTGTGACAAAAGTTGGGATTTCCCTCAATGACAGTTGCAATTTTACAAGAAAAGCTTAAGTTTTGGCAATTTTATGAAACTAGTCGTAATTTTACTCGACAAAAGTCAGTTCTATAAGAAAACCTAAGAATGTTGGCAATATTATAATAAAGATTGGAATTTTACTTGGCAAAATTGTGACAAATCATAATTTTACTCAAAAAATGTCACTATTTTACAAGAACCAAAAAATTGGCAATATTGCGATAAAAGTCAGAATTGTTGGGATTTCCCTCAATGACAGTCGCATTTTTACAAGAAAAGCTTAAAGTTTTGGCAATTTTATGAAAAGAGTCGTAATTTTACTCGACAAAAGTCAGTTTTATAAGAAAACTTAAAAATGTTGACAATATTATGATAATGATTGGAATTTTACTTGGCAGAATTGTGACAAGTCATAATTTTACTCAAAAAATGTCACTATTTTACAAGAACAACCAAAAAAAATTGGCAATATTGCGATAAAATTTAGAATTGTTGGGATTCCCCTCAATGACAGTCGCAATTTTACAAGAAAAGCTTAAAGTTTTGGCAATTTTATGAAAAGTCATAATTTTACTCGACAAAAGTCAGTTTTATAAGAAAACTTAAAAATGTTGGCAGTATTATGATTGGAATTTTACTTGGAAAAATGTTGACAAGTCATAAATGTACTCAAAAAATTTCACTATTTTACAAGAACAACCAAAAAAATTGGCAATATTGCGATAAAAGTCACAATTGTTGGGATTTCCCTCAATGACAGTCGCAATTTTACAAGCAACGCTTAAAGTTTTGGCAATTTTATGAAAAGAGTCGTAATTTTACTCGACAAAAGTCAGTTTTATAAGAACACTTAAAAATGTTGGCAATGTTATAATAATGATTGGAATTTTACTTGGCAAAATTGTGACATGTCATAAATGTACTCAAAAAATTTCACTATTTTGCAAGAACAACCAAAAAAATTGGCAATATTGCGATAAAAGTCAGAATTGTTGGGATTTCCCTCAATGACAGTCGCAATTTTACAAGAAAAGCTTAAAGTTTTGGCAATGTTATGAAAAGTGTCGTAATTTTACTCGACAAAAGTCAGTTTTATAAGAAAACTTTAAAATGTTGGCAATATTATGATTGGAATTTTACTTGGCAAAATTGTGACATGTCATTAATGTACTCAAAAAATGTCACTATTTTACAAGAACAACAAAAAAATTTGGCAATATTGCGATAAAAGTCAGAATTGTTGGGATTTCCCTCAATGACAGTCGCAATTTTACAAGAAAAGCTTACGTTTTGGCAATTTTATGAAAAGAGTCATAATTTTACTCGACAAAAGTCAGTTTTATAAGAAAACTTGAGAATGTTGGCAATATTATAATAATGATTGGAATTTTACTTGGCAATATTGTGACAAGTCATAAATGTACTCAAAAAATGTCAGTATTTTACAAGAACAACCAAAAAAATTGGCAATATTGCGATAAAAGTCAGAATTGTTGGGATTTCCCTCAATGACAGTCGCAATTTTACAAGAAAAGATTAAAGTTTTGGCAATTTTATGAAAAGAGTCGTAATTTTACTCGACAAAAGTCAGTTTTATTAGAACACTTAAAAATGTTGGCATTATTATAATAATGATTGGAATTTTACTTGGCAAAATTGTGACATGTCATAAATGTACTCGAAAAATTTCACTATTTTGCAAGAACCAAAAAAATTGGCAATACTGTGATAAAAGTCAGAATTGTTGGGATTTCCCTCAATGACAGTCGCAATTTTACAAGAAAAGCTTAAAGTTTTGGCAATTTTATGAAAGAGTCGTAATTTTACTCGACAAAAGTCAGTTTTATAAGAAAACTTTAAAATGTTGGCAATATTATGATTGGAATTTTACTTGGCAAATTTGTGACAAGTCATAAATGTACTCAAAAAATGTCAGTATTTTATAAGAACAACCAAAAAAATTGGCAATATTGCGATAAAAGTCAGAATTGTTGAGATTTCCCTCAATGACAGTCGCAATTTTACAAGAAAAACTTACGTTTTGGCAATTTAATGAAACAAGTCGTAATTTTACTCGACAAAAGTCAGTTTTATAAGAAAATTTAAGAATGTTGGCAATATTATAATAATGATTGAAATTTTACTTGGCAAAATTGTGAAATGTCATAAATGTACTCAAAAAATGTCACTATTATACAAGAACAACCAAAACAATTGGCAATATTGCGATAAAAGTCAGAATTGTTGGGATTTCCCTCAATGACAGTCGCAATTTTACAAGAAAAGCTTAAAGCTTTGGCAATTTTATGAAAAGAGTCGTAATTTTCAATCAATCAATCAATCAATGTTTATTTATATAGCCCTAAATCACAAGTGTCTCAAAGGGCTGCTCGACAAAAGTCAGTTTTATAAGAACACTTAAAAATGTTGGCAATGTTATAACAATGATTGGAATTTTACTTGGAAAAATTGCGAAATGTCATAAATGTACTCAAAGAATGTCAGTATTTTACAAGAACAACCAAAAAAATTGGCAATGTTGCGATAAAAGTAAGAATTGTTGGGATTTCCCTCAATGACAGTCGCAATTTTACAAGAAAAGCTTAAAGTTTTGGCAATTTTATGAAAAGAGCCGTAATTTTACTCGACAAAAGTCAGTTTTATAAGAAAACTTTAAAATGTTGGCAATATTATGATTGGAATTTTACTTGGCAAAATTGTGACATGTCATTAATGTACTCAAAAAATGTCACTATTTTACAAGAACAACAAAAAAATTTGGCAATATTGCGATAAAAGTCAGAATTGTTGGGATTTCCCTCAATGACAGTCGCAATTTTACAAGAAAAGCTTAAGTTTTGGCAATTTTATGAAAAGAGTCATAATTTTACTCGACAAAAGTCAGTTTTATAAGAAAACTTGAGAATGTTGGCAATATTATAATAATGATTGGAATTTTACTTGGCAATATTGTGACAAGTCATAAATGTACTCAAAAAATGTCAGTATTTTACAAGAACAACCAAAAAAATTGGCAATATTGCGATAAAAGTCAGAATTGTTGGGATTTCCCTCAATGACAGTCGCAATTTTACAAGAAAAGCTTAAGTTTTGGCAATTTTATGAAAAGAGTCATAATTTTACTCGACAAAAGTCAGTTTTATAAGAAAACTTGAGAATGTTGGCAATATTATAATAATGATTGGAATTTTACTTGGCAATATTGTGACAAGTCATAAATGTACTCAAAAAATGTCAGTATTTTACAAGAACAACCAAAAAAATTGGCAATATTGCGATAAAAGTCAGAATTGTTGGGATTTCCCTCAATGACAGTCGCAATTTTACAAGAAAAGCTTAAAGTTTTGGCAATTTTATGAAAAGAGTCGTAATTTTACTCGACAAAAGTCAGTTTTATAAGAACACTTAAAAATGTTGGCATTATAATAATGATTGGAATTTTACTTGGCAAAATTGTGACATGTCATAAATGTACTCGAAAAATTTCACTATTTTGCAAGAACAACCAAAAAAATTGGCAATACTGCGATAAAAGTCAGAATTGTTGGGATTTCCCTCAATGACAGTCGCAATTTTACAAGAAAAGCTTAAAGTTTTGGCAATTTTATGAAAAGAGTCGTAATTTTACTCGACAAAAGTCAGTTTTATAAGAAAACTTAAGAATGTTGGCAATATTATAATAATGATTGGAATTTTACTTGGCAATATTGTGACAAGTCATAAATGTACTCAAAAAATGTCAGTATTTTACAAGAACAACCAAAAAAATTGGCAATATTGCGATAAAAGTCAGAATTGTTGGGATTTCCCTCAATGACAGTCGCAATTTTACAAGAAAAGATTAAAGTTTTGGCAATTTTATGAAAAGAGTCGTAATTTTACTCGACAAAAGTCAGTTTTATTAGAACACTTAAAAATGTTGGCATTATTATAATAATGATTGGAATTTTACTTGGCAAAATTGTGACATGTCATAAATGTACTCGAAAAATTTCACTATTTTGCAAGAACCAAAAAAATTGGCAATACTGTGATAAAAGTCAGAATTGTTGGGATTTCCCTCAATGACAGTCGCAATTTTACAAGAAAAGCTTAAAGTTTTGGCAATTTTATGAAAGAGTCGTAATTTTACTCGACAAAAGTCAGTTTTATAAGAAAACTTTAAAATGTTGGCAATATTATGATTGGAATTTTACTTGGCAAATTTGTGACAAGTCATAAATGTACTCAAAAAATGTCAGTATTTTATAAGAACAACCAAAAAAATTGGCAATATTGCGATAAAAGTCAGAATTGTTGAGATTTCCCTCAATGACAGTCGCAATTTTACAAGAAAAACTTACGTTTTGGCAATTTAATGAAACAAGTCGTAATTTTACTCGACAAAAGTCAGTTTTATAAGAAAATTTAAGAATGTTGGCAATATTATAATAATGATTGAAATTTTACTTGGCAAAATTGTGAAATGTCATAAATGTACTCAAAAAATGTCACTATTATACAAGAACAACCAAAACAATTGGCAATATTGCGATAAAAGTCAGAATTGTTGGGATTTCCCTCAATGACAGTCGCAATTTTACAAGAAAAGCTTAAAGCTTTGGCAATTTTATGAAAAGAGTCGTAATTTTCAATCAATCAATCAATCAATGTTTATTTATATAGCCCTAAATCACAAGTGTCTCAAAGGGCTGCTCGACAAAAGTCAGTTTTATAAGAACACTTAAAAATGTTGGCAATGTTATAACAATGATTGGAATTTTACTTGGAAAAATTGCGAAATGTCATAAATGTACTCAAAGAATGTCAGTATTTTACAAGAACAACCAAAAAAATTGGCAATGTTGCGATAAAAGTAAGAATTGTTGGGATTTCCCTCAATGACAGTCGCAATTTTACAAGAAAAGCTTAAAGTTTTGGCAATTTTATGAAAAGAGCCGTAATTTTACTCGACAAAAGTCAGTTTTATAAGAAAACTTTAAAATGTTGGCAATATTATGATTGGAATTTTACTTGGCAAAATTGTGACATGTCATTAATGTACTCAAAAAATGTCACTATTTTACAAGAACAACAAAAAAATTTGGCAATATTGCGATAAAAGTCAGAATTGTTGGGATTTCCCTCAATGACAGTCGCAATTTTACAAGAAAAGCTTAAGTTTTGGCAATTTTATGAAAAGAGTCATAATTTTACTCGACAAAAGTCAGTTTTATAAGAAAACTTGAGAATGTTGGCAATATTATAATAATGATTGGAATTTTACTTGGCAATATTGTGACAAGTCATAAATGTACTCAAAAAATGTCAGTATTTTACAAGAACAACCAAAAAAATTGGCAATATTGCGATAAAAGTCAGAATTGTTGGGATTTCCCTCAATGACAGTCGCAATTTTACAAGAAAAGCTTAAGTTTTGGCAATTTTATGAAAAGAGTCATAATTTTACTCGACAAAAGTCAGTTTTATAAGAAAACTTGAGAATGTTGGCAATATTATAATAATGATTGGAATTTTACTTGGCAATATTGTGACAAGTCATAAATGTACTCAAAAAATGTCAGTATTTTACAAGAACAACCAAAAAAATTGGCAATATTGCGATAAAAGTCAGAATTGTTGGGATTTCCCTCAATGACAGTCGCAATTTTACAAGAAAAGCTTAAGTTTTGGCAATTTTATGAAAAGAGTCATAATTTTACTCGACAAAAGTCAGTTTTATAAGAAAACTTGAGAATGTTGGCAATATTATAATAATGATTGGAATTTTACTTGGCAATATTGTGACAAGTCATAAATGTACTCAAAAAATGTCAGTATTTTACAAGAACAACCAAAAAAATTGGCAATATTGCGATAAAAGTCAGAATTGTTGGGATTTCCCTCAATGACAGTCGCAATTTTACAAGAAAAGCTTAAAGTTTTGGCAATTTTATGAAAAGAGTCGTAATTTTACTCGACAAAAGTCAGTTTTATAAGAACACTTAAAAATGTTGGCATTATAATAATGATTGGAATTTTACTTGGCAAAATTGTGACATGTCATAAATGTACTCGAAAAATTTCACTATTTTGCAAGAACAACCAAAAAAATTGGCAATACTGCGATAAAAGTCAGAATTGTTGGGATTTCCCTCAATGACAGTCGCAATTTTACAAGAAAAGCTTAAAGTTTTGGCAATTTTATGAAAAGAGTCGTAATTTTACTCGACAAAAGTCAGTTTTATAAGAAAACTTAAGAATGTTGGCAATATTATAATAATGATTGGAATTTTACTTGGCAATATTGTGACAAGTCATAAATGTACTCAAAAAATGTCAGTATTTTACAAGAACAACCAAAAAAATTGGCAATATTGCGATAAAAGTCAGAATTGTTGGGATTTCCCTCAATGACAGTCGCAATTTTACAAGAAAAGATTAAAGTTTTGGCAATTTTATGAAAAGAGTCGTAATTTTACTCGACAAAAGTCAGTTTTATTAGAACACTTAAAAATGTTGGCATTATTATAATAATGATTGGAATTTTACTTGGCAAAATTGTGACATGTCATAAATGTACTCGAAAAATTTCACTATTTTGCAAGAACCAAAAAAATTGGCAATACTGTGATAAAAGTCAGAATTGTTGGGATTTCCCTCAATGACAGTCGCAATTTTACAAGAAAAGCTTAAAGTTTTGGCAATTTTATGAAAGAGTCGTAATTTTACTCGACAAAAGTCAGTTTTATAAGAAAACTTTAAAATGTTGGCAATATTATGATTGGAATTTTACTTGGCAAATTTGTGACAAGTCATAAATGTACTCAAAAAATGTCAGTATTTTATAAGAACAACCAAAAAAATTGGCAATATTGCGATAAAAGTCAGAATTGTTGAGATTTCCCTCAATGACAGTCGCAATTTTACAAGAAAAACTTACGTTTTGGCAATTTAATGAAACAAGTCGTAATTTTACTCGACAAAAGTCAGTTTTATAAGAAAATTTAAGAATGTTGGCAATATTATAATAATGATTGAAATTTTACTTGGCAAAATTGTGAAATGTCATAAATGTACTCAAAAAATGTCACTATTATACAAGAACAACCAAAACAATTGGCAATATTGCGATAAAAGTCAGAATTGTTGGGATTTCCCTCAATGACAGTCGCAATTTTACAAGAAAAGCTTAAAGCTTTGGCAATTTTATGAAAAGAGTCGTAATTTTCAATCAATCAATCAATCAATGTTTATTTATATAGCCCTAAATCACAAGTGTCTCAAAGGGCTGCTCGACAAAAGTCAGTTTTATAAGAACACTTAAAAATGTTGGCAATGTTATAACAATGATTGGAATTTTACTTGGAAAAATTGCGAAATGTCATAAATGTACTCAAAGAATGTCAGTATTTTACAAGAACAACCAAAAAAATTGGCAATGTTGCGATAAAAGTAAGAATTGTTGGGATTTCCCTCAATGACAGTCGCAATTTTACAAGAAAAGCTTAAAGTTTTGGCAATTTTATGAAAAGAGCCGTAATTTTACTCGACAAAAGTCAGTTTTATAAGAAAACTTTAAAATGTTGGCAATATTATGATTGGAATTTTACTTGGCAAAATTGTGACATGTCATTAATGTACTCAAAAAATGTCACTATTTTACAAGAACAACAAAAAAATTTGGCAATATTGCGATAAAAGTCAGAATTGTTGGGATTTCCCTCAATGACAGTCGCAATTTTACAAGAAAAGCTTAAGTTTTGGCAATTTTATGAAAAGAGTCATAATTTTACTCGACAAAAGTCAGTTTTATAAGAAAACTTGAGAATGTTGGCAATATTATAATAATGATTGGAATTTTACTTGGCAATATTGTGACAAGTCATAAATGTACTCAAAAAATGTCAGTATTTTACAAGAACAACCAAAAAAATTGGCAATATTGCGATAAAAGTCAGAATTGTTGGGATTTCCCTCAATGACAGTCGCAATTTTACAAGAAAAGCTTAAGTTTTGGCAATTTTATGAAAAGAGTCATAATTTTACTCGACAAAAGTCAGTTTTATAAGAAAACTTGAGAATGTTGGCAATATTATAATAATGATTGGAATTTTACTTGGCAATATTGTGACAAGTCATAAATGTACTCAAAAAATGTCAGTATTTTACAAGAACAACCAAAAAAATTGGCAATATTGCGATAAAAGTCAGAATTGTTGGGATTTCCCTCAATGACAGTCGCAATTTTACAAGAAAAGCTTAAAGTTTTGGCAATTTTATGAAAAGAGTCGTAATTTTACTCGACAAAAGTCAGTTTTATAAGAACACTTAAAAATGTTGGCATTATAATAATGATTGGAATTTTACTTGGCAAAATTGTGACATGTCATAAATGTACTCGAAAAATTTCACTATTTTGCAAGAACAACCAAAAAAATTGGCAATACTGCGATAAAAGTCAGAATTGTTGGGATTTCCCTCAATGACAGTCGCAATTTTACAAGAAAAGCTTAAAGTTTTGGCAATTTTATGAAAAGAGTCGTAATTTTACTCGACAAAAGTCAGTTTTATAAGAAAACTTAAGAATGTTGGCAATATTATAATAATGATTGGAACTTTACTTGGCAAAATTGTGACATAACATAAATGTACTCAAAAAATGTAAGTATTTTACAAGAACAACCAAAAAAATTGGCAATATTGCGATAAAAGTCAGAATTGTTGGGATTTCCCTCAATGACAGTCGCAATTTTACAAGAAAAGCTTAAAGTTTTGGTAATTTTATGAAAGAGTCGTAATTTTACTCGACAAAAGTCAGTTTTATAAGAAAACTTTAAAATGTTGGCAATATTATGATTGGAATTTTACTTGGCAAATTTGTGACAAGTCATAAATGTACTCAAAAAATGTCAGTATTTTATAAGAACAACCAAAAAAATTGGCAATATTGCGATAAAAGTCAGAATTGTTGGGATTTCCCTCAATGACAGTCGCAATTTTACAAGAAAGGCTTAAAGTTTTGGCAATTTTATGAAAAGAGCCGTAATTTTACTCAACAAAAGTCAGTTTTATAAGAAAACTTTAAAATGTTGGCAATATTATGATTGGAATTTTACTTGGCAAAATTGTGACATGTCATTAATGTACTCAAAATATATCACTATTTTACAAGAACAACAAAAAAATTTGGCAATATTGCGATAAAAGTCAGAATTGTTGGGATTTCCCTCAATGACAGTCGCAATTTTACAAGAAAAGCTTAAGTTTTGGCAATTTTATGAAAAGAGTCATAATTTTACTCGACAAAAGTCAGTTTTATAAGAAAACTTGAGAATGTTGGCAATATTATAATAATGATTGGAATTTTACTTGGCAATATTGTGACAAGTCATAAATGTACTCAAAAAATGTCAGTATTTTACAAGAACAACCAAAAAAATTGGCAATATTGCAATAAAAGTCAGAATTGTTGGGATTTCCCTCAATGACAGTCGCAATTTTACAAGGAAAGCTTAAAGTTTTGGCAATTTTATGAAAAGAGTCGTAATTTTACTCGACAAAAGTCAGTTTTATAAGAACACTTAAAAATGTTGGCATTGTTATAATAATGATTGGAATTTTACTTGGCAAAATTGTGACATGTCATAAATGTACTCAAAAAATTTCACTATTTTGCAAGAACAACCAAAAAAATTGGCAATACTGCGATAAAAGTCAGAATTGTTGGGATTTCCCTCAATGACAGTCGCAATTTTACAAGAAAAGCTTAAAGTTTTGGCAATTTTATGAAAAGAGTCGTAATTTTACTCGACAAAAGTCAGTTTTATAAGAAAACCTAAGAATGTTGGCAATATCAATCAATCAATCAATCAATGTTTATTTATATAGCCCTAAATCACAAGTGTCTCAAAGGGCTGCACAAGCCACAACGACATCCTCGGTACAAAGCCCACATAAGGGCAAGGAAAAACTCACCCCAGTGGGACGTCGATGTGAATGACTATGAGAAACCTTGGAGAGGACCGCATATGTGGGTAACCCCCCCCCCCCCCTCTAGGGGAGACCGAATGCAATGAATGTCGAGTGGGTCTGACATAATATTGTGAGAGTCTAGTCCATAGTGGATCCAACATAATAGTAAGAGTCCAGTCCATAGTGGGGCCAGCAGGACACCATCCCGAGCGGAGACGGGTCAGCAGCGCAGAGATGTTCCCAGCCGATGCACAGGCGAGCGGTCCACCCCGGGTCCCGACTCTGGACAGCCAGCACTTCATCCATGGCCACCGGACCTGTGCCCCCCGCCCTCCACAAGGAAGAGGGGAGCAGAGGAGAAAAGAAAAGAAACGGCAGATCAACTGGTCTAAAGGGGGGTCTATTTAAAGGCTAGAGTATACAAATGAGTTTTAAGATGGGACTTAAATGCTTCTACTGAGGTAGCATCTCTAATTGTTACCGGGAGGGCATTCCATAGTACTGGAGCCCGAATAGAAAACGCTCTATAGCCCGCAGACTTTTTTTGGGCTCTGGGAATCACTAATAAGCCGGAGTTCTTTGAACGCAGATTTCTTGCCGGGACATATGGTACAATACAATCGACAAGATAGGACGGAGCTAGACCGTATAGTATTTTATACGTAAGTAGTAAAACCTTAAAGTCACATCTTAAGTGCACAGGAAGCCAGTGCAGGTGAGCCAGTATAGGCGTAATATGATCAAACTTTCTTGTTCTTGTCAAAAGTCTAGCAGCCGCATTTTGTACCAACTGTAATCTTTTAATGCTAGACATAGGGAGACCCGAAAATAATACGTTACAGTAGTCGAGACGAGACGTAACGAACGCATGAATAATGATCTCAGCGTCGCTAGTGGATAAAATAGAACGAATTTTAGCGATATTACGGAGATGAAAGAAGGCCGTTTTAGTAACACTCTTAATGTGTGATTCAAACGAGAGAGTTGGGTCAAAGATAATACCCAGATTCTTTACTGATTCGCCTTGTGTAATTGTTTGGTTGTCAAATGTTAAGGTGGTATTATTAAATAAATGTCGGTGTTTAGCAGGACCGATAATCAGCATTTCCGTTTTCTTGACGTTGAGTTGCAAGAAGTTATTATAATAATGATTGGAATTTTACTTGGCAAAATTGTGATAAGTCCTTTTCAACCCATATTCAGTTGAATGCACTACAAAGACAAGATATTTGATGTTCAAACTCATAAACTTTATTTTTTTTTGCAAATAATAATTAACTTAGAATTTCATGGCTGCAACACGTGCCAAAGTAGTTGGGAAAGGGCATGTTCACCACTGTGTTACATGGCCTTTCCTTTTAACAACACTCAATAAACGATTGGGAACTGAGGAAACTAATTTTTGAAGCTTTGAAAGTGGAATTCTTTCCCATTCTTGTTTTATGTAGAGCTCTAGTCGTTCAACAGTCCGGGGTCTCCGCTGTCGTATTTTACGCTTCATAATGCGCCACACATTTTCGATGGGAGAAAGGTGTGAACTGCAGGCGGGCCAGAAAAGTAGCCGCACTCTTTTTTTACGAAGCCACGCTGTTGTAACACGTGCTGAATGTGGCTTGGCATTGTCTTGCTGAATTAAGCAGGGGCGTCCATGAAAAAGACGGCGCTTATATGGCAGCATATGTTGTTCCAAAACCTGTATGTACCTTTCAGCATTTCAGCAAGTTACCCATGCCTTGGGCACTAATGTACTCCCATACCATCACAGATGTTGGCTTTTGAACTTTGCGTCGATAACAGTCTGGATGGTTCGCTTCCCCTTTGGTCCGGATGACACGATGTCGAATAATTCCAAAAACAATTTGAAATGTGGACTCGTCAGACCACAGAACACTTTTCCACTTTGCATCAGTCCATCTTAGATGATCTCGGGCCCAGAGAAGCCGGCGGCGTTTCTGGGTGTTGTTGATAAATGGCTTTCGCTTTGCATAGTAGAGCTTTAACTTGCACTTACAGATGTAGCCACGAACTGTATTTAGTGACAGTGGTTTTCTGAAGTGTTCCTGAGCCCATGTGGTGATATCCTTTAGAGATTGATGTCGGTTTTTGATACAGTGCCGTCTGAGGGATCGAAGGTCACGGTCATTCAATGTTGGTTTACGGCCATGCCGCTTACGTGGAGAGATTTCTCCAGATTCTCTGAACCTTTTGATGATATTATGGACCGTAGATGTTGAAATCCCTAAATTTCTTGCAATTGCACTTTGAGAAACGTTGTTCTTAAACTGTTTGACTATTTGCTCACGCAGTTGTGCACAAAGGGGTGTACCTCGTCCCATCCTTTCTTGTGAAAGACTGAGCATTTTTTGGGAAGCTGTTTTTATACCCAATCATGGCACTCACCTGTTCCCAATTAGTCTGCACACCTGTGGGATGTTCCAAATAAGTGTTTGATGAGCATTCCTCAACTTTATCAGTATTTATTGCCACCTTTCCAAACGTCTTTGTCACGTGTTGCTGGCACAAATTCTAAAGTTAATGATTATTTGCAAAAACAAAAAAATGTTTATCAGTTTAAACATCAAATATGTTGTCTTTGTAGCATATGCAATTGAATATGGGTTGAAAATTATTTGCAAATCATTGTATTCCGTTTATATTTACATCTAACACAATTTCCCAACTCATATGGAAACGGGGTTTGTACCTTCAAGGTACCCAAAGCACTTTGACACTATTTCCACATTCACCCATTCACACACACATTCACACACTGATGGCGCGAGCTGCAAGGCGCTAACCACGACCCATCAGGAGCAAGGGTGAAGTGTCTTGCTCAAGGACACAACGGATGTGACGAGATTGGTAAAAAGTGGGGATTGGACCAGTAACCCATAGGTTGCTGGCACGGCCACTCTCCCAACTGTGCCACACCGTCCCCTAAAAAGTAATATTTTGACATGAAAAAGTGCGAGAAAATTATTGCAATATTACAGAAACAGACAGAATATGAGAAATTGTTCCCAATTTTATAGGAAAAAAGTTGACACATTGTGAGAAAAAGATTGCTTATAGTTTTTATTTATTTTTTAAAATTTTTTTGTTTGTAATTGTTTTTTTTTTTACATATGTTGGCCAGAGGGGGAGCACTTAAAATTTTTACACAAACTTGTTATTTCATATGTTGACCGGAGGGGGAGCACTTTTAAAACCGACACACAGTCAATTTGAAACATCCCTCCTTTTTGGGACCACCCTCATTTTGATAGATTTCACCACCAGGGGTGCAAATGAGACATCCTCTATTAGATGCAATGGTTTTCCGTATTGGGACCATGATTTATGTCCTAACTTGTTCACCGGTCCTCATATGGAGGGTACTTTTCCTTGTTGATGTCTCAAGAAGGGTAGAAATATAAGAACACACACACACACATGTTGCAAGTAGTGCACAGAAGGCCTTGCACAATTATGCATTCACTTGTCTCTTGTCTCTTGGCTTCTTCATTTGCACATGACTTTATTCATTTATTCATTTGTTATTGACTACATGTTCATCCTTGCTGTCGTCGTCCATGTAGCACATTGTGTGTGTGTGTGTGTGTGTGTGTGTGTGTGTGTGTGTGTGTGTGTGTGTGTGTGTGTGTGTGTGTGTGTCTGGCTCTCAATCCTTTTACCCGTTATTTTATGTGGCTCGTGAAAGCCTGGAAATAATATACATTAATGAAATGCTTCATATTTTCTTACTAAATATATATATATATATTTTTTTTTTTTCCCTTTTTGACATTAAAAAATCATGTAGTGCATGCAATTGCATAATT
>NC_084573.2:14630000-14640000 GCF_033978685.3 Nerophis lumbriciformis | reverse complement strand
TAAACTTGGACACACACATCTATACCTTTTTGGCCATTAAAAGCCAGTAATTGCAGGTGTTATCTCACCTTCTGAGTAGCCTCTGATTTATTAATTGTTTCTAATGTTGTAAGAATGTGTAGAATAAATATTAGATTTCAACATTTCTGTCAACGAAAATTTGCTTCAGACCACTATCATAGTCATTTTGATAGTAGGCTGATATAGCTAATATAGACACTTACGTCCCGGTAAGGTTTATTCAGGTGTACTGGATAGGAGGCTACGCCGGATAGTCGAACCTCGGATTCAGGAGGAACAGTGTGGTTTTCGTCCTGGTCGTGGAACTGTGGACCAGCTCTATACTCTCGGCAGGGTCCTTGAGGGTGCATGGGAGTTTGCCCAACCAGTCTACATGTGCTTTGTGGACTTGGAGAAGGCATTTGACCGTGTCCCTCGGGAGGTCCTGTGGTTAGTGCTCAGAGAGTATGGGGTATCGGACTGTCTGATTGTGGCTGTCCGCTCCCTGTACGATCAGTGTCAGAGCTTGGTCCGCATTGCCGGCAGTAAGTCGGACACGTTTCCAGTGAGGGATGGACTCCGCCAAGGCTGCCCTTTGTCACCGATTCTGTTTATAACTTTTATGGACAGAATTTCCAAGCGCAGTCAAGGCGTTGAGGTGATCCGGTTTAGTGGCTGCAGGATTAGGTCTCTGCTTTTTGCAGATGATGTGGTCCTGATGGCTTCATCTGGCCAGGATCTTCAGCTCTCACTGGATCGGTTCGCAGCCGAGTGTGAAGCAACTGGGATGAGAATCAACACGTCCAAGTCTGAGTCCATGGTTCTCGCCCGGAAAGGGGTGGAGTGCCATCTCCGGGTTGGGGAGGAGACCCTGCCCCAAGTGGAGGAGTTCAAGTACTTAGGAGTCTTGTTCACGAGTGGGGGAAGAGTGGATCGTGAGATCGACAGGCGGATCGGTGCAGCATCTTCAGTAATGCGGATGCTGTATCGATCCGTTGTGGTGAAGAAAGAGCTGAGCCGGAAGGCAAAGCTCTCAATTTACCGGTCGATCTACGTTCCCATCCTCACCTATGGTCATGAGCTTTGGGTTATGACCGAAAGGACAAGATCACGGGTACAGGCGGCCGAAATTAGTTTTCTCCACCGGAGGAGATAGGGTGAGAAGCTCCGTCATCCGAGGGGAGCTCAAATTAAAGCCGCTGCTCCTCCACATCGAGAGGAGCCAGATGAGGTGGTTCGGGCATCTGGTTCTAGATGGCCTAACGTTGAACGTGACGTTTATGCGTCCTGTGATTGGATACTCACCGGGACCCTTAGCGGATGAATTTGAGAACACACACAGTTGATAGACAGTTGCGATAGCCAATCAGATCCCAAGTTGTTGACAGTAGCCCATCTAGGTAGCCTGATGTTAACGAGACTGTGATTGGATACTCCATTGTCATTCACAAGTTTCAATTTAGCAGGAAGCAGGAAGTGTTGCGCCGTAACCCACAAAGAAGGAGAACAAAACCTTGATTAGGTGGCAGATATATATTTGCAAGGCCATTTTCAAGAAGGATATTTAAAGAGAAACTAAATCAATGTCGGCTCAGCTGTCCCGGCGATGAAATGGGGAAATGCCCGCCATTTCCACTTGAATCAACCCGAGTGCTACAAATTGTGGGTTCAAATATTTTATTTCTTCATTTTTTCATGTTTTAATGTTTTTTTGCCATTTTTTATTTTGACAGTACCACATAAGATATGTTTTAATTGCTGATGCGGGTTTATTGATTTTTAAATGCGTCGCAAAATAACTCGTTTTTTTTCACTGTTGTAGTGCGTAAATGTGTTTCTGTAAAGTATTTCTCCAGCAATGGTCACGTGGTGACATAAATGATGGCATTGAGAGGTAATCATTGAAGTCGGAGATCACTGAAGGCCTAGGTGGGAAACGCACGGCCCGCTACTGACAAAGTATATATAGTCCAGACTAGGGTTGTACGGTATACCGGTATGTGTAGGTTTCTCCCTTCTGGGTTCTTCGGACCACCAAGCACTGACATGACAGTTCCTTTCAGGGTTTACAACACTGTTTTATTTTGCAATATTTCAGTCTCTCCGGTGCTTTTCAGCAATTGTCTTTGTCTGGCTGTCTCTGTCTCTCGCTCCGACTCCACCACCTCTCTCCTCCCCCGGCTGCTGCCTTTTAACAGAGCGACAGGTGATTAGACAAGCAGGCCCAGGTGGGCCATCTACGCACCTGTCGCTGATCTTGAAGCCGGTCCTGGCACACCCCGCTTCGCTGCAGGTCCGCAGGCCACGCCCCCTCTACACGGTACTATTATAGTACCGCGATACTAATGAATCATATTCAGTACTATACCGCCTATATATGTTTCTTTTTGCAATTAAGTCCTTAAATAAAATAGTGAACATACTAGAAAACTCGTCTTTTAGTAGTAAGTATACAAACAAAAGGCTCCTAATTAGTCTGCTGACGTATGCAGTAACATATTGTGTCATTTATCATTCTATTATTTTTGTCAACATTATTAAGGACAAGTGGTACAAAATTAATTATTAATCTACTTCATTTACTGTTAATATCCGCTTACTTTCTCTGTCAACATGTTTGTGGAGATTTTGCTCCTCCGGGTTCTCTGGACCACCAATGACGGACATGACAGCCGTGTTCGTCTTTGCGAACAATGATTTATTTTTGCAATAAGTTGTGCTTTTCAGCCATGTTAAAGTTTCTCTCGCTCGTTCTCCACCATCAACAACCCCCTCTCCTTCCCGACTGCTGCCTTTAACAGAGCGACAGAACAAACACTCACACCTGTGTCATCTACACACCTGTCACTAATCTCGAAGCTGATCCTGACACACCCCGCTTCGCTGCAGGTCCGCAGGCCACGCCCTCCCACAATGGTCTATCTACACTTCTGTTGTTTGATACTTTACATTAGTTTCGGATGATACAACACATCTGGGTATCAATCTGATACCAAATAGTTACAGGATCATACATTGGTCATATTCAAAGTCCTCATGTGTCCAGGGACATATTTCCTGAGTTTATAAACATAATATACATTTTCAAAAAAACGAAAGATGATGTGACGCCAAAAAATATCGACGTAATCATAGTGACTAGATACGTGCCTGTACTTGGTATCATTACAGTGGATGTTTAGGTGTAGATCCACCAATGGCGTTTGTTTACATTTTGATGCCGGTGAGCTACAGTGTGTAGTGAAGCATGTTTAGCTATTCCACGTCCTGCAGTGATAATGGTACTTGTAAGAAACTCACTTTATTTGTCGCCATGCAGGCGAGGATTAGTGATTTAGAAGTCGCTAAAACACTGCGGATGGATGTTAGCCGCTAGCCATGTCTTAAAGCACCTCTTCCTGAGGGCGTTTCAGTGTTATAACTTCACCTTTATCGTTAGTTTTTAAGCCAAAATGCAGTCTTTCTACCTTTTCTGTCCATACACTGTGTCTGCTTGTAAGTACTCAGTGATTGTGCGCTGCCGAACATGCTCGTCTGCTCGTAAAACCAGTAATGACATGACGTGACGACAGGGGCGGGGGATGGAACCGGTACGTTTCAGAGGCGGTATCGTACTGTGAGGAGGCGTGGCCTGCAGACCTGCAGCGAGGCGCGGCGCTCCGGCTCCGAGATGGGCTACAGGTGCGTAGATGGCCCACCTGGGCGCGGTTGTCTCATCACCTGTCACCATATAAAAGGGCAGCAGCCGGGAAGGAGGGGGTTGGTGAAGTCGGAGTGGATGGCCGAGAACGAACCCGAGAGCGAGACGGGGAGAAGAGGCGAGTGCTGAAAAGCGACCAGAGAAGGTTTATTGAGAAATAAACAAAATCTCCAAACCGTCAAGCCTGTCATGTCCGTCATTGGTGGTCCGAGGAACCCAAAGGTGCGAGTCCTCCACATGTGCCAGAAATGATTCATTAGTATCGCGGTACTATACTAATACCGGTATACCGTACAACTCTAGTCCAGACACGAGGTCGATTCAAGTTTCTGACCCCATTTTTTCTTGAAGCATCAGTTTGATTTCAAAAGTATTGGGCTTATGGAGTTCCGACACATGACTCCAGTGTCCCAGCACAGTTAGTTCCCAAAAAACAAGGCCTTAAAGACACGAAACACGCCCCGTCCCGATACCTCTATTTAATTGCAGCGTGTAATCTGATTTAAACACCAGGCTGATAATGGCGCTGTCCTGTCTAAAAAAGGAGGTTATGAATAGAAAAGCCGCCCCCTCCGATGCCTCCTCGGTCTCTTATTATCCCCGCGACCTCAGACCGCCAGTAAGCGCCCGACCTCGCCACGCTCGTTTCAAGCCGCGCCAGCTTCTCCGTGACTCATATACGATTTAGAAACACCGGCGGGAGAATGGAGCCCCTGTTTGAGCGCATCAAGCGGCACTCCGCTCCCTGACAGATTGCCGCCAAGCGCAAAAAGGCGAATCTCCCTGCACGCTGTGCGAGCATGGAAAATACACACGCCCTCGCTATGCGGCGCGACCGTGCTCCCGCCGAGAGACCGCGACTCGCCGTTTTTTTTGTTTTTTTTTGGGGGGGGCCCCGCATAGTTGAGGTCAATGAAGAATAGGAGCGAGAGAGACATCTTTAAAAGGTGGGGATGACTTTTTTAGCGTCTTTGCAGCGTGGCGGCGAGTTAGAAAAATACAAGACGTGAATTATCACAACTTGCATCTGCCCGTATTTGATGGATTATAAAACAAAAGGGATCCTTTGCAGGGACAGCGCTATATATACTTATTTTCAAAAAATAACAGAGGCAAAAAAAAAAAAGAAGGAATGCTGCACTTTCTGAGATGAACCAGTGAGCTCCAAATGTTTCTATTTTCAGACATTAAGCGCTGTCAACTTAAAGATAAGACGGTCGACTCCACTATTGCACCAGCAGAAAATAAGATACTTATATGAGTCGATAAGCGGTAAATGTTATAGATAATATACTGTACATGAGGGTGTACCATCAAAAAGCCACTGTCATGCATGATATGCATAACCCATTATTATTTATACAAAACACAAAACCAGTGAAGATGGCACGTTGTGTAAATGGTAAATAAAAACAAAATACAATGATTTGCAAATCCTTTTCAACTTATATTCAATTGAATAGGCTGCAAAGACAAGATATTTAACGTTAAACTTTGTTATTTTTTGCAAATATTAGCTCATTTGGAATTTGATGCCTGCGACATGTTTCAAAAAAGCTGGCACAAGTGGCAAAAAAGATTGAGAAAGTTGAAGAATGCTCAACAAACACTTACTTGGAACAGGCTGATTGGGAACAGGTGGGTGCCATGATTGGATACAAAAGCAGCGACCATGAAATGCTCAGTCGTTCACAAACAAGGATGGGGCGAGGGTCACCACTTTGTGAACAAATGCGTGAGCAAATTGTCGGACAGTTTGAGAACAACATTTCTCAACGAGCTATTGCAAGGAATATAGGGATTTCACCATCTACGGTCTGTAATATCATCAGAAGGTTCAGAGAATCTGGAGAAATCACTGCACGTAAGCGACAAGGCCCGTGACATTCGATCACTCAGGCGGTACTGCATCAAAAAGCGGCATCAGTGTGTAAAGGATATCACCACATGGACTCAGGAACACTTCGGAAAACCACTGTCAGTAACTACGGTTGGTCGTTACATCTGTAAGCGCAAGTTAAAACTCTACTATGCAAAGCCAAAGCCATTTTATCAACAACACCCAGAAACGCTGCTGGCTTCGCTGGGCCCGAGCTCATCTAAGATGGACTGATGCAAAGTGGAAAGGTTTGTTTTGGTCTGACGAGTCCACATTTCAAATAGTTTTTGGAAACTGTGGACTTTGTGTCCTCCGGACCAAAGAGGAAGAGAACCATCCGGATTGTTATAGGTGCAAAGTTCAAAAGCCAGCATCTTTGATGGTATGGGGGTGTCCAAGGCATGAGTAACTTACACATCTGTGAAGGCACCATTAATGCTGAAAGGTATATACAGGTTTTGGAGTAACATATGTTGCCATCCAAGCAACGTTACCATGGACGCCCCTGCTTATTTCAGCAAGACAATGCCAACAACGTGGCTTCATAGTAAAATAGTGCGGGTACTAGACTGGCCTGCCTGTAGTCCAGACCTGTCTCCCATTGAAAATGTGTGGCGCATTATGAAGCTTAAAATACCACAACGGAGACCCCTGGACTGTTGAGCAACTTAAGCTGTACATCAAGCAAGAATGGGAAAGAATTCCACCTGAAAAGCTACAAAAATTGGTCTCCTCAGTTCCCTAAGGTTTACTGAGTGTTGTTAAAAGGAAAGGCCATGTAACACAGTGGTAAAAAAGGCCCGTGTCAACTTTTTTGCAATGTGTTGCTGCCATTAAATTCTAAAAATTATGTTTCTCAGTTGGAACATTAAAAATCTTGTCTTTGCAGTCTATTCAATTGAATATAAGTTGAAAAGGATTTGCAAATCATCGTATTCTGTTTATTTACCATTTACACAACGTGCCAACTTCACTGGTTTTTGTACATATCTTAAGTTTAGCTTGTTTTTTTTCCGCTGACCTTGCAAAGGGGAAGCATTCACATGACAGAGACTTTGAAGTGCTGCAATGAGGCGGCGACTTGTCCAGGGTGTACCCTGCCTTCCGCCCGGATGCATCTGGGGTAGGGTCCAGCCACCCCCTGCGACCCGGAGAGAGGGACAAGCGGTAGAAAATGGATGGATGGATAAATGTTTAAGTGTGATGATAATTGTACCTCATTTATCAACAAACATGACCACTATAGATTGCTCTCATCAATTCACAGACGCTCTTAACACGCGAAGGGTCAACATTTTAGTCCTTTTTATTGACTAACACTTTCTACGTATAAAACAAACACGGAGAATGTCTTAAATTTGTGAACAACAGAGCAGGCAGTAACAGTAAGAAAGCCTTTGGTGGTGTTTCTCTCTGTAATTATAATTAATTGTTAGACTTAGACTTCCTTTTTATTGTCATTCAAATTTGAACTTTACAGCACAGATAAGAACGAAATTCCGTTACATAAGCTCATGGTAGTGCAGGATAAAAAAAGCAATAAGGTAAATATATAAATAAATAAATATTGTTGCGTTTGGACCAGTTGTTCATCCCAGGGAATTGAAGTTGCTGGCCACTCCCAAGCTCTTTATGACTGTACAGCTGAGTAGAAGAACCACCAGAGACAGAATAGGTATTTTGTCATTTCATCTCCAAAGCTTTGGAAATATAATGAGACCAGTCCAGCATAGAACATTCAATCGCGCAGCTAAGATGGTCTGATCTAAAATATGGAAACCTTCTCTTCTATAAAGTGTCTCTCCCTCCCACCCTCGTTGTCTTGTCTCTCTTTCCAGCCCAAACACATGCCCATTGTCCTCCTCAGCTGGGCACAGGAACAGATAAGGAAAATTAGTATCTGTCGTCCTTACATTCCAAAGTCAAGGTTAGCACACAGTACTTGCAGACAACCAAAAGACCACAATAAGAAGAAGAACACTAGCTGTTTTGTAATATGATTATGAAAATAAAGAAGTAACACTTAAATACGGATATATGTAAATATCTGCCTCCGACAATATATATAAATAATATATAAATATATATATATATGAAAATAAATACATATATATAAATAAATAAATAGATTTAGTATTGTTAGTTGTGATTATTTAAAATAGTACACTCATTTGACAACAAGCTATATGTGCTTTTATTTACTTTTAAGTTTCTTTGAAATAACACCAAAAAAACATCATTACGATATTTCCCATTTTTTGTTGAAATTTTGTGGGTTTTTTTAGACCTGGTCTTTACTAACGCCTCTATTTGCGACCTTTTTTGTTTACAAACCTTCACATAGCGCCAAATATGCCTCTGTGCGCAAACCATGTCTTGGTGTACCAATGTTTCATTCATTCATTCATTCATTCATTCATTTTGCATGCTGTTTGAAGCCTTCAGGGGCTGCCATTTCGATGACATCACTTCCTGTACACATGGGCACATCCATCCTGTTTACATCCTGTACATTCCGAAGAGTTTTGGTAGTGAACGGCACTTCTGATTTGTTTATTTCCACAATTGTCGTACCAGAGCTGTGTCAGCCTGTCTTAGAGATCACGTTTTGTAATTAGAAACGCTTTGAATGTGTCCAAACTCTCCCTGTCTCGCTGTGTCGCTTCAGGTTACTAGAAAACCGTGTTGAGCAAGAGTTTTAGCTATTCCGGCTTGTTCCGCAGCAAGTTTTTAATTGTGATGAGAAAAAAACACAACCTTTTATTACAGCGAAGGAGAAGGCACTACCGGGACACAAGCCGATGAAGGATCGGTCGCCTTACAGTGCTCGCTCATTTATCACTCTGAAACTCTGTTCAACAATGCCAGAAATATTCACAGACACGAGGTAAAATTAATTTACCTTTTTGTTTTCTATTTTAGCAACATGGTGGTTAACATTTTGGAGTGCACTAACAAGACTTGTCTGTGTGAGTGTGTGTTGACATTTAAATTTGCTGTACTGTTGTGTTTGAATTCAAAAGATCGTGGAGCCATTATCCACTTATGTTAGTTTGAGATAAATATATATATGTATATAAATATGTATATATGTATATGTGTGTGTATATATATACATATACAAACCCCGTTTCCATATGAGTTGGGAAATTGTGTTAGATGTAAATATAAACGGAATGCAATGATTTGCAAATCCTTTTCAACCCATATTCAATTGAATGCACTACAAAGACAAGATATTTGATGTTCAAAATCATAAACTTTTTTTTTTTCTTTTCGCAAATAGTAATTAACTTAGAATTTCATGGCTGCAACACGTGCCAAAGTAGTTGGGAAAGGGCATGTTCACCACTGTGTTACATGGCCTTTCCTTTTAACAACACTCAGTAAACATTTGGGAACTGAGGAGACACATTTTTTAAGCTTCTCAGGTGGAATTATTTCCCATTCTTGCTTGATGTACAGCTTAAGTTGTTCAACAGTCCGGGGGTCTCCGTTGTGGTATTTTAGGCTTCATAATGCGCCACATATTTTTAATGGGAGACAGGTCTGGACTACAGGCAGGCCAGTCTAGTACCCGCACTCTTTTACTATGAAGCCACGTTGATGTAACACGTGGCTTGGCATTGTCTTGCTGAAATAAGCAGGGGCGTCCATGGTAACGTTGCTTGGATGGAACATATGTTGCTCCAAAACCTGTATGTACCTTTCAGCATTAAAGGCGCCTTCACAGATGTGTAAGTTACCCATGTCTTGGGCACTAATACACCCTCAAACCATCTCAGATGCTGGCTTTTCAACTTTGCGCCTATAACAATCCGGATGGTTATTTTCCTCTTTGGTCCGGAGGACACGACGTCCACAGTTTCCAAAAACAATTTGAAATGTGGACTCGTCAGACCACAGAACACTTTTCCACTTTGTATCAGTCCATCTTAGATGAGCTTAGGCCCAGCGAAGCCGACGGCGTTTCTGGGTGTTGTTGATAAACGGTTTTCGCCTTGCATAGGAGAGTTTTAACTTGCACTTACAGTAGTAGCGACCAACTGTAGTTACTGACAGTGGGTGTCTGAACTGTTCCTGAGCCCATGTGGTAATATCCTTTACACACTGATGTCACTTGTTAAACTGTTCAACAATTTGCTCACGCATTTGTCGACAAAGTGGTGACACTCGCCCCATCCTTGTTTGTGAATGACTGAGCATTTCATGGAATCTACTTTTATACCCAATCATGGCACCCACCTGTTCCCAATTTGCCTGTTCACCTGTGGGATGTTCCAAATAAGTCTTTGATGAGCATTCCTCAACTTTATCAGTATTTATTGCCACTTTTCCCAACTTCTTTGTCACGTGTTGCTGGCATCAAATTCTAAAGTTAATGATTATTTGCCAAAAAAAATTTAGTTTAGTTTATCAGT
>NC_084573.2:14582500-14627500 GCF_033978685.3 Nerophis lumbriciformis | reverse complement strand
CAAACAACGCAACAAAGATCCAAGCTTGTTTGATGACGCCGGAGGGGAGCCCTTGTATTTATTGATCACCCCCCTACCGCCTCTGAAAGACCAAGGTCGCAGGGGTCATCTGTCACCAAGCTGAAGGTGATGGTGACACACGCACACTTCAAACGTACAGCGTGCGGCGGTTGCTTAATAGGGGTCACAAGGGAGTGGAGGTTGTGGTTAGGGCACGGCGAACATAGTCCGGACGCATTTGATCGTGTTGAATACAAACTTTGGAGGTTACAGGAGATAAGGGAAGACTACAAAGGCGACCTGTGCTGTCGACGAGTAACTGGAAGACTTCACGGTGAGGAATATTTGTTTGTTGTTTGTGTTCCCCCTGCTCACAATTTAACTAACTTGTTGACCGGTTTTGCTAAAAGTTAGTATTTCCTGTCACCTCCGTTCAGATTAAAAATAAATTGCTGGTTAACACATCAAAGCATATCATTGCAAATCCCAGGAACCATTCAATCAATCAATCAATGTTTACTTATATAGCCCTAAATCAAATGTCTCAAAGGGCTGCACAAGCCACAACGACATCCTCTGCTCAGATCCCACTTCAGGGCAAGAAAAAACTCAACCCAATGGGATGACAATGAGAAACCTTGGAGGGGACTGCAGATGTGGGCCTCCCCTCCCTGGGCGACCGGTGCAATGGACGTCGAGTGGATTGAACATAATAGTGTGAGAGTCCAGTCCATAGTGGATCTAACATAATAGTGAGAGTCCAGTTCATAGTGGATCTAACATAATAGTGAGAGTCCAGTCCATAGTGAATCTAGTTAATAATGTGAGAGTTCAGTCCATAGTGGATCTAACATAATATTGTGAGAGTCCAGTCCATAGTGGATCTAACATAATAGTGAGAGTCGAGTCCATAGTGGATCTAACATAATAGTGAGAGTCGAGTCCATAGTGGATCTAACATAATAGTGAGAGTCGAGTCCATAGTGGATCTAACATAATAGTGAGAGTCCAGTCCATAGTGAATCTAGTTAATAATGTGAGAGTGCAGTCCATAGTGCATCTAACATAATAGTGAGAGTCGAGTCCATAGTGGATCTAACATAATAGTGAGAGTTCAGTCCATAGTGGCTCTAACGTGATAGTGAGAGTTCAGTTCATAGTGGAACTAACATAATAGTGTGAGAGTCCAGTCCATAGTGGATCTAACATCATAGTGTGAGAGTCCAGTCCATAGTGGATATAACATAATATTGTGAGAGTCCAGTCCATAGTGGATCGAACATAATAATATTGTGAGAGTCCAGTCCATAGTGGATCTAACATAATAATATTGCGAGAGTCCAGTCCATAGTGGATATAACATAATATTGTGAGAGGCCAGTCCATAGTGGATCTAACATAATAGTGAGAGTCCAGTTAATGGTGGAACTAACATAATAGTGTGAGAGTCCAGTCCATAGTGGATCTAACATAATAGTGAGAGTCCAGTTAATGGTGGATCTAACATAATAGTGTGAGAGTCCAGTCCATAGTGGATCTAACATAATATTGTGAGAGTCCAGTCCATAGTGGATATAACATAATATTGTGAGAGTCCAGTCCATAGCGGATCTAACATAATAATATTGTGAGAGTCCAGTCCATAGTGGATCTAACATAATGTCATAAGAGTCCAGTCCAAAGTGGATCTAACATAATAGTGAGAGTCCAGTCCATAGTAGATCTAACATAATAGTGAGAGTCCAGTTAATGGCGGAACTAACATAATAGTGTGAAAGTCCAGTCCATAGTGGATCTAACATAATAATATTGTGAGAGTCCAGTCCATAGTGGATCTAACATAATAGTGAGAGTCCAATCCATAGTGGATCTAACATAATAATATTGTGAGAGTCCAGTCCATAGTGGATCTAACATAATAATATTGTGAGAGTCCAGTCCATAGTGGATCTAACATAATAATATTGTGAGAGTCCAGTCCATAGTGGATATAACATAATATTGTGAGAGGCCAGTCCATAGTGGATCTAACATAATAATATTGTAGTATATATGTAGGTTGCTTCTCTTTCTCCCCCTCCATTTTTCTGCATTCTTTCGTATCTCAAGTTATCATTACGTATATGTATTGTTGCATTTAAACAACTGTATTGTTGATAATAAAGGTAAATTATTAGTATTGTTCATTATCAATAGCGCTATTTCTATTGGTATTTGTATTGATCCATTTGTAGTGTAATAATGCTCATTGTCATTTCTGTATTATTTTTTATTTTTCGCTAACTGCTTATTTGCTATTACTTTTACCATCATATTTGTACATGTCATATTTGCTGATGTTGCTCTATTGTTGTTGTTGTTGTTGTTTGCTGTTGTTGTTTTTGTCTCTCTGTCTAATCCCCCTCTTGTCCCCACAATTTCCCCCTCTGTCTTCTTTTTTTTTCTCTTTCTATCCCCTCCTGCTCCGGCCCGGCTGCACTAAATGATAATATAAATACATTTAATAAAGTCAAATACAAATAAGGCAACAAGAGAAGTATCCTACACTTCTCTTTTGTAAAGTAAATCTGAACAGCCGACATGGGCATCTACATCAACTATATGATTTGCCTGAGAAGCTGGACAGGACATAAAAAAATAAATAAAAATAAAAATAAAAAAATAAAAAAAATAACATAATAATATTGTGAGAGTTCAGTCCATAGTGGATCCAACATAATAGTGAGAGTCCAGTTAATGGTGGATCTAACATAATAGTTTGAGAGTCCAGTCCATAGTGGATATAACATAATATTGTGAGAGTCCAGTCCATAGCGGATCTAACATAATAGTGAGAGTCCAGTCCATAGTGGATCTAACATAATAGTGAGAGTCCAGTCCATAGTGGATCTAACATAATGTCATAATAGTCCAGTCCAAATTGGATCTAACATAATAGTGATAGTGCAGTCCATAGTAGATCTAACATAATAGTGAGACTCCAGTTAATGGTGGAACTAACATAATAGTGTGAGAGTCCAGTCCATAATGGATCCAACATAAGTGTCAGAGTCCAGTCCATAGTGGATCTAACATAATAGTGAGAGTCCAGTTAATGGTGGATCTAACATAATAGTGTAAGAGTCCAGTCCATAGTGGATCTAACATAATAGTGAGAGTTCAGTTCATAGTGGAACTAACATAATATTGTGAGAGTCCAGTCCATAGTGGATCTAACATAGTAGTGAGAGTCCAGTCCATAGTGGATCTAACATAATAGTGTGGGAGTCCAGTCCATAGTGGATCTAACATAATAGTGTGAGAGTCCAGTCCATAGTGGATCTAACATAATACTGAGAGTCCAGTTCATAGTGGATCTAACATAATATTGTGAGAGTCCAGTCCACAGCAAATCTAATTAATAGTGTGAGAGTCCAGTTCATAGTGGATCTAACATAATATTGTGAGAGTCCAGTCCATAGTGGATCTAACATAATAGCGAGAGTCCAGTCCATAGTGGATCTAACATATTAGTGAGAGTTCAGTATAGTGGAACTAACATAATAGTGTGAGAGTCCAGTTCATAGTAGATACAACATTATATTGTGAGAGTCCAGTCCATAGTGGATCTAACATCATAATATTGTGAGAGTCCAGTCCATAGTGGATCTAACATAATAGTGAGAGTCCAGTCCATAGTGGATCTAACATCATAATATTGTGAGAGTCCAGTCCATAGTGGATCTAATATAATAGTCAGAGTCCAGTTCATAGTGGATCTAACATAATAGTGTGAGCATTCAGTCCATAGTGGATCTAACATAATACTGAGAGTCCAGTTCATAGTGGATCGAACATAATAGTGAGAGTCCAGTCCATAGTGAATCTAGTTAATAGTGTGAGAGTCCAGTCCATAGTGGATCTAACATAATATTGTGAGAGTCCAGTCCACAGCAAATCTAGTTAATAGTGTGAGAGTCCAGTCCAAAGTGTATCTAACATAATGTCATAAGAGTCCAGTCCATAGTGGATCTAACATATTAGTGAGAGTCCAGTCCATAGTGGATCTAACATAATAGTGTGAGAGTCCAGTCCATAGTGGATTTAACATAATAGTGTGAGAGTCCAGTCCATAATGGATCTAACATAATATTGTGAGAGTCCAGTCCATAGTGGATCTAACATAATAGTGAGAGTCCAGTCCATAGCGGATCTAACATAATAGTGAGAGTTCAGTTCATAGTGGAACTAACATAATAGTGTGAGAGTCCAGTCCATAGTGGATCTAACATAATAGTGTGAGAGTCCAGTCCATAGTGGATATAACATAATAGTGAGAGTCCAGTCCATAGTGGATCTAACATAATAGTGAGAGTTCAGTTCATTGTGGAACTAACATAATAGTGTGAGAGTCCAGTCCATAGTGGATCTAACATAATAGTGTGAGAGTCCAGTCCATAGTGGATATAACATAATAGTGAGAGTCCAGTCCATAGTGGATCTAACATAATAGTGAGAGTTCAGTTCATTGTGGAACTAACATAATGGTGTGAGAGTCCAGTCCATAGTAGGGCCAGCTGGGGATCATCTTGAGTGGAGACAGGTCAGCAGCGCAGAGACGTCCCCAACTGATGCACAGATGAGTGGTCCACCCTGGGTCCCCACTTTGGACAGCTAGCGCCTCATCTGTGGTCACCGAATCTGTGCCCCCCCCCCCCCCCCCCCTCTCCACGAAGGAGAGAAACGGCAGATCAACTGGTCTAAAAGGGGGGTCTATTTAAAGGCTAGAGTATACAAATGAGTTTTAAGAAGGGGCTTAAATGCTTCTACTGAGGTAGCATCTCTAACTAAATTCAAGTCTTCCGCCCGATGGTGAAGCATTGATTAGTTGCTACAATTTTTAATTTACTTTCCGTAAATATCTAAAAGTATTCATATTCTCTTCATGTCATATTATGCTGTTGTTTTTATGTTAGAGTTTGTAGCCAATCAGAATTCAGCTAGCTTATGTTGCCATGTTGTACGAAATCTGCCCGGGGTGTTCAGAATCAACAGTGCGTGCACTGTAAGTGAACAGACACATACAGTTGATAGATAATTGCGATAGCCAATCAGATCACGAGTTGTTGTCAGTAAGGCCTTCTAGCTGGCATCACGTTGTGATTGGATACTCACTTGGGAGTCCCAAGTGAGTATCCAATCACAAGTTGCGTAAACAGGAAGTGGCCATGGAAAGCCATAGAAATCTCACCGGTACTCACAATGAAGGAGAGCAAAATGTTGATTAGGTGAGAGATATACAGTATATTGCCAAAAGTATTTGGCCACCCATCCAAATGATGAGAATCAGGTGTCCTAATCACTTGGCAGGTGTATAAAATCAAGCACTTAGGCATGGAGACTGTTTCTACAAACATTTGTGAAAGAATGGGTTGCTCTCAGGAGCTCAGTGATTTCCAGCGTGGAACTGTCATAGGATGCCACCTGTGCAACAAATCCAGTTGTGAAATTTCCTCGCTCCTAAATATTCCAAATAATATTCGGCTTTATTATAAGAAAATGGAAGAGTTTGGGAACAACAGCAACTCAGCCACCAAGTGTGTGTGTGTGTGTGTGTGTGTGTGTGTGTGTGTGTGTGTGTGTGTGTGTGTGTGTGTGTGTGTGTGTGTGTGTGTGTGTGTGTGTGTAAATGGATCACAACGCATGTAGGATGCTGGTTGTTCAACTAAATAGTGAGAAAGACAGGACCGGGGGCCCGACTTCTTCCTTCTCTATTATTATTCTGTACATAATAGAAAATAATTTGTACCTCACCAAAGGGCATCAGTACGTCATGAATTACAAACCCCGTTTCCATATGAGTTGGGAAATTGTGTTAGATGTAAATATAAACGGAACACAATGATTTGCAAATCCCTTTCAACCCATATTCAATTGAATGCACTACAAAGACAAGATATTTGATATTCAAACTCATAAACTTTATTTTTTTTTTGCAAATAATAATTAACTTAGAATTTCATGGCTGCAACTCGTGCCAAAGTAGTTGGGAAAGGGCATGTTCACCACTGTGTTACATGGCCTTTCCTTTTAACAACACTCAGTAAACGTTTGGGAACTGAGGAGACACATTTTTTAAGCTTCTCAGGTGGAATTCTTTCCCATTCTTGCTTGATGTACAGCTTAAGTTGTCCGGGGTCTCCGTTGTGGTATTTTAGGCTTCATAATGCGCCACACATTTTCAATGGGAGACAGGTCTGGACTACAGGCAGGCCAGTCTAGTACCCGCACTCTTTTACTATGAAGTCACGTTGATGTAACACGTGGCTTGGCATTGTCTTGCTGAAATAAGCAGGGGCGTCCATGGTAACGTTGCTTGAATGGCAACATAAGTTGCTCCAAAACCTGTATGTACCTTTCAGCATTAAAGGCGCCTTCACAGATGTGTAAGTTACCCATGTCTTGGGCACTAATACACCCCCATACCATCACAGATGCTGGCTTTTCAACTTTGCGCCTATAACAATCCGGATGGTTCTTTTCCTCTTTGGCCTGGAGGACACAACGTGCACAGTTTCCAAAAACAATTTGAAATGTGGACTCGTCAGACCACAGAACACTTTTCCACTTTGTATCAGTCCATCTTAAATGAGCTCAGGCCCAGCGAAGCCGACAGCGTTTCTGGGTGTTGTTGATAAACGGTTTTTGCCTTGCATAGGAGAGTTTTAACTTGCACTTACAGATGTAGCGACCAACTGTAGTTACTGACAGTGGGTTTCTGAAGTGTTCCTGAGCCCATGTGGTGATATCCTTTAAACACTGATGTCGCTTGTTGATGCAGTACAGCCTGAGAGATCGAAGGTCACGGGCTTAGCTGCTTACGTGCAGTGATTTCTCCAGATTCTTTGAACCCTTTGATGATATTACGGACCGTAAATGGTGAAATCCCTAAATTCCTTACAATAGCTGGTTGAGAAAGGTTTTTCTTAAACTGTTCAACAAATTGTTCACGCATTTGGTGACCCTCGCCCCATCCTTGTTTGTGAATGACTGAGCATTTCATGGAATCTACTTTTATACCCATTCATGGCACCCACCTGTTCCTAATGTGCCTGTTCACCTGTGGGATGTTCCAAATAAGTGTTTGATGAGCATTCCTCAACTTTATCAGCATTTATTGCCACCTTTCCCAACTTCTTTGTCACGTGTTGCTGGCATCAAATTCTAAAGTTAATGATTATTTGAAAAAGTAACAGTTTGAACATCATGTTGTCTTTGTAGCAAATTAAACTGAATATGGGTTGAAAACGATTTGCAAATCATTGTATTCCGTTTATATTTACATCTAACACAATTTCCCAACTCATATGGAAACGGGGTTTGTATGTTCATGCCAGTCACAGGTCCTCTATAAGAAAAGAGTGCTATTAGTACGCCCTAATGAATGTCAAATAAATCATTGAGTGCAATCAACATTTGATAGTGTTTACGGAGACGTAGCAGGCACAAGTCTGCCTGAACTGTAAGAGAAAATATCAGCTGAATGTTTCAAAGATCAGCCGTGCCTGACTGGCTGCAGCTGAATGCCAAGTAACGCTGACACAGGCCAAGAAGTATTCCCGCTATGCTTTATTCTGTTTCCGCGTCGCTACATCCTCACTTTGACATTTGGCTGTGATAAGAGGAAAGCCTTGAATCCCACGCGTATCCACAGCGAATTCCGACCGCCGCGGATCCCGAGGTCCACTCCCACTCCCACTCCACAGAGGCACAGTGCAACTGCCGCGCGCTTTCCGCGACAATGCCTGGATTGAAGACGCATGCATGAGGCCTATTGACGCTCGTATCGCTGACCATCTGCAATGCTAATGACGGCTGGAAAGGAAAACTTGCGATTTCTCCATGCAGCTCTGCCCTTCCATATTTCTATTTTTTTCCTCTCTGCACAGACCTCACTCTCACCCCGTTTTGCTTGTTGTGTAGGCGTGACATTGGAAGCCGCATCAAAGCAACAATCTTTCCTGTAAACGTCATTGACTAGATTTTGACTTTGTCAAGCGGCACATATCTAATATCTAACTCTTGCCATTCGGCACTCGCAGCTACTTGGAAACCTCAAAACTTGCAGGATTTTGGTTGATATCTGTTTTTTTTTAGATTTTGAAGCCATTTGTTCTTGAGGAAATAATGGAAACAGTAATAGTTAAAGGTGTTCTTATCCCATATTGACATTCGTTATCGATTCGATATCAGTAAAGAAACAATTATCAACTGATATCGGTTTCATCTAAACTTTCTAATACGCGCAGTCCGTAAGCATTCTGCAAATCTGGACCATCCGTTAACATCTAAATATCTTCCAATAAGCACATAAGGTTAGGCTTGTCATTAACAAAATGTAAACATTTTAGGTTGTTGGCTGTTACAAAACCCAAAACCAGTGAAGTTGGCACATTGTGTAAATCGTAAATAAAAAGAGAATACAATGATTTGAAAATCCTTGCAAGACAAGATATTTAATGTTCGAACTGAGGAACTTCTTTTTTTTTTTTTTTTCAAAATAATCATTAACTTAGAATTTAATGGCAGCAACACATTGCAAAAAAGTTGGCACAGGGGCATTTTTACCACTGTGTTACATGGCCTTTCCTTTTAACAACACTCAGTAAATGTTTGGGAACTGAGGAGACTAATTTTTGAAGCTTTTCAGTAGGGATGTCCGATAATGGCTTTTTGCCGATATCCGATATTCCGATATTGTCCAACTCTTTAATTACCGATACCGATATCAACCGATATATACAGTCGTAGAATTAACACATTATTATGCCTAATTTGTACAACCAGGTATGGTGAAGATAAGGTCCTTTTTTTAAACATTAATAAAATAAATTAAGATAAATACATTAAAAACATTTTCTTGAATAAAAAAGAGTAAAACAATATAAAAACAGTTACATAGAAACTAGTAATTAATGAAAAATAGTAAAATTAACTGTTAAAGATTAGTACTATTAGTGGATCAGCAGCACGCACAATCATGTGTGCGTACGGACTGTAACCCTTGCAGACTGTATTGATATATATTGATATGTAATGTAGGAACCAGAATATTAGTAACAGAAAGAAACAACCCTTTTGTGTAAATGAATGTGAATGAGGGTAAATGGGGGAGGGAGGTTTTTTGGGTTGGTGCACTAATTGTAAGTGTATCTTGTGTTTTTTATGTTGATTTAAAAAAAAAACAATAAAAAAAAAAAAACAATACCGATAATTAAAAAAAACGATACCGATAAATTCCGATACTACATTTTAAAGCATTTATCGGACATCTCTACTTTTTCAGGTATAATTATTTCCCATTCTTGCTTGATGTACAGCTTAAGTTGTTCAACAGTCCGGGGGTCTCCGTTGTGGTATTTTAGGCTTCATATTGCGCCACACATTTTCAACGGGAGACAGGCCTGGACTACAGGCAGGCCAGTCTAGTACCCGCACTCTTTTACTATCAAACCACACTGTTGTAACACGTGGCTTGGCATTGTTTTGCTGAAATAAGCAGGGGTGTCCATGATTAACGTTGCTTGGATGGCAACATATGTTGCTCCAAAACCTGTATGTACCTTTCAGCATTAATGGTGCCTTCACAGATGTGTAAGTTACCCATGTCTTGGGCACTAATACACCCCCATACCATCACAGATGCTGGCTTTTCAACTTAGCGCCTATAACAATCTGGATGGTTCTTTTCCTCTTTGGTCCGGAGGACACGACGTCCACAGTTTCCAAAAACAATCTGAAACGTGGACTCGTCAGACCACAGAACACTTTTCCACTTTGCATCAGTCCATCTTAGCGAAGCCGGCTGCGTTTCTGGGTGTTGTTGATAAATGGCTTTCGCTTTGCATAGTAGAGTTTTAACTTGCACTTACAAATGTAGTGCCCAGCTGCACTTACTGACAGTAGTTTTCTTAAGTGTTCTTGAGCCCATGTGGTGATAACCTTTACACACTGATGTCGCTTGTTGATGCAGTACCACCTGAGGGATCATAGGTAACAAGCATGCTTCTTACGTGCAGTGATTTCTCCAGATTCTCTGAACCTTTTGATGATATTATGGACCGCAGATGGTGAAATCCCTAAATTCCTTGCAATAGCTGGCTGAGAAATGTTGGTCTTAAACTGTTGGACAATTTGCTCACGCATTTGTTGACCCTCGCCCCATCCTTGTTTGTGAATGACTGAGCATTTTATGGAAGCTGCTTTTATACCCAATCATGGCACCCACCTGTTCCCAATTAGCCTGTTCACCTGTGGGATGTTCCAAATAAGTGTTTGATGAGCATCCCTCAACTTTGTCAGTCTCTTTTGCCACTTGTGCCAGCTTTTTTGAAACATGTCGCAGGCATCAAATTCCAAATGAGCTAACGGACTGCTTGTATTGGAAAGTTTAGATGAAACCGATATCATCCGATAATTGTTGTTTTTTTACTGATATCGAATCGATAACGAATATCAATATCGGATAGGGACACCTTTTAAAGGCCTACTGAAATGCGATTTTCTTATTTAAATGGAGATAGCAGGTCCATTCTATGTGTCATACTTGATCATTTTGCGATATTGCCATATTTTTGCTGAAAGGATTTAGTAGAGAACATTGACGATAAAGTTCGCAACTTTTGGTCGCTGATAAAAAAGCCTTGCCTGTACCGGAAGTAGCAGACGAGTAGCGTGACGTCACAGGTTGTGGAGCTCCTCACATCTGCACATTGTTTACAATCATGGCCACCAGCAGCGAGAGCGATTCGGACCGAGAAAGCGACGATTTCCCCATTAATTTGAGCGAGGATGAAAGATTTGTGGATGAGGAAAGTGAGAGTGAAGGACTAGAGGGCAGTGGGAGCGATTCAGATAGGGAAGATGCTGTGAGAGGCGGGTGGGACCTGATATTCAGCTGGGAATGACTAAAACAGTAAATAAACACAAGACATATATATATACTCTATTAGCCACAACACAACCAGGCTTATATTTAATATGCCACAAATTAATCCCGTATAACAAACACCTCCCCCCTCCCGTCCATATAACCCGCCAATACAACTCAAACACCTGCACAACACACTCAATCCCACAGCCCAAAGTATCGTTCACCTCCCCAAAGTTCATACAGCACATATATTTCCCCAAAGTCCCCAAAGTTACGTACGTGACATGCACATAGCGGCACGCACGTATGGGCAAGCGATCAAATGTTTGGAAGCCGCAGCTCCATGCGTACCTACGGTACCGTGTCTGTGCATCCAACTCAAAGTCCTCCTAGTAAGAGTCTCTGTTGTCCCAGTTCTCCACAGGCCAATGGTAAAGCTTGACTGTCATCTTCCGGGAATGTAAACAATGAAACACCGGCTGTGTTTGTGTTGCTGCAGTCGGCCGCAATACACCGCTTCCCACCTACAGCTTTCTTCTTTGCTGTCTCCATTGTTCATTGAACAAATTACAAAATATTCACCAACACAGATGTCCAGAATGCTGTGGAATTTTGCGATGAAAACAGACGACTTAATAGCTGGCCACCATGCTGTCCCAAAATGTCCTCTACAAACCGTGACGTCACGCGCTGACGTCATCATACCGAGACGTTTACAGCAGGATATTTTGCGCGAAATTTAAAATTGCACTTTAGTAAGCTAACTTGGTCGTATTGGCATGTGTTGCAATGTTAAGATTTCATCATTGATGTATAAACTATCAGACTGCTTGGTCGGTAGTAATGGGTTTCAGTAGGCCTTTGATTATTACTGTTTCTATTATTTTCAAAAGAAGAATCTAAAAAAGCAACCAAAATCCTGCAAGTTAATTATGATTTGCAAAAACAAAATGTAGTTTCTCAGATCGAACATTAAATATCTTGTCTTTGCAAGTCCATTCAATTGAATATAAGTTGAAAAGTATTTGCAAATCATTGTATTCTGTTTTTATTTACCATTTACCAGAGGTGGGACCAAGTCATTGTTTTGCAAGTCACAAGTAAGTCTCAAGTCTTTGCCCTCAAGTCCGAGTCAAGTCCCGAGTCAAGACAGGCAAGCCCCGAGTCAAGTCCAAAGTCAAGACTGGAAAGTCTCAAGTCAAGTCCTAAGTCCTGCATTTTGAGTTTCGAGTCCTTTCAAGTCCTTTTAACCACAGACTAATATATTAACACAGATTGTGTATGCTTTTCAAACGCTGTATTTATTTATTAAAACAAGTGCATTTTAAATTGCAGGAAAGAAAATTGTGCTGACATTGCACTTTATAATAGCACTATTAACCAGTCATTTTAAACATTAACTCATTCCTTTACAGAACAAACACATTGAAAAATAAAGTGCAAATGTACTTATTTGTACAAAGGTGTTAACATTGAAAAAACATGACATATACGTGAACATAACAAAAAAGTTGTACTTTTTATATGGCAGGGCCCTATGCTGCATTGCATTTGCAAAAGACCAAATTAGCCAAGAGTCTGTCAGTCATTTGTGCATGATGGGGGTGTAGTATGATGCCACCATGGCTGAAAACTCGCTCCACTGGAGCACTGGAGGCAGGCACTGCCAAGACTCTCATGGCCACTCGGAACAGTGAAGGAAGAGTCTTCATGTTCATTGCCCAGAACAAAAGGGGGAGATAGTTTTTTTGGGTTGGTGCACTACTTGTAAGTGTATCTTGTGTTTTTTATGTTGATTTAATTAAAAAAAGAAAAAATATATATATATATTTCTTGTGCGGCCCGATACCAATCGATCCATGGACCAGTACCGGGCCGCGGCCCGGTGGTTGGGGACCACTGAGGTAAACAACCAACAGTATGTCAGAAAGCTAGCTAAAACGGTACACATATTCATAATATAGTATACATTTTAACTGACCTTTATTTTACTATTTTTGTCTTTTTTTAGGTGGCTAAAATACGCGGTGCTGCTGACCGCCGTCTAACGTTACGTGTGATATATTGACTAACGTAACCCTGCTTAAAAAATCACTGAACAAAAAGTATGAATAAGGTAGTGAACTGCAACAGATTCCCGTGTTTGCAATAACGTTATAACGTTAGCAGTGAGTTTACAGCCTCACTGATTTAACTACACAGCAAATAAAAGTCACGTTACTTAGCCAATAAACGTTATCTTACCGTTCTTTGTGCAACTTCAAATGCCGGACGAAGTTGGAAGTTGTTGCCTCTCCATCAGTAATTTTCGAACCGCATGTGTTGCATACTGCAAACCGTTTTGTGTTGACCACCTCGTAATTTTTATACCCAAACGAAATTATTTTAGGTATCATTTTTTGTTCACTGGCGTGTGGTTAGGACATGTCTTCTTCGTTGGTTGTCCTGCAATTTGATTGGATGAATGCTGTGTGATGAAAACAAAGTAGATCTAATTTGATTGGCTGTTGTACTGAGAGCACACCAGCTGACACACGCAACGCTGATAGACAAGTACACGATGAAAAATACGGAGCGCTCCCGAATAACTTTTTCATCTTTGGGTTTTGGGGAAAGTAGCAAGTCATGTCAAGTCATGTCAATTCAAAAGGCTCAAGTCCAAGTGAAGTCACAAGTCATTGATGTTAAAGTCTAAGTCGAGTTGCAAGTCTTTTTACATTTTGTAAAGTCGAGTCTAAAGTCATCAAATTCATGACTCGAGTCTGACTCGAGTCCAAGTCATGTGACCTGAGTCCACACCTCTGCCATTTACACAACATGCCATCTTCACTGGTTTTGGGTTTTGTACTTTTTCCACGAACATCGGCTGAAACCATTTGTGGCCGATCGATTGACAATCCCTACTTTTTCTAGCTATTCACAAATCCTAAATCCTAACCAATCGTTATTGATTTAACTGCAACAAAGGGAGCGCTGCCTTCTTGTGTAATCAATCTTCAACATGACTTCATGTTTTGCCGTCCCTCTCCTACTCAAACAGTCCCGAGCACACAAGGAGCTTTCTTGGGTCCGCAGACTTCAGTACATCAGCGGTGCGCTCAGACTTTTCCCTCCGACTGCCGACCACTGGGTGACTTCCTGTTAAACAGCTGGGCCCTTGTTTGGCCGCTGTGCGGGCTGCGCGGCGATAATCTCCCATGAGTCTTTCCACATGGGCAGAGAAGCCGCTGTGTCGCACCGCTGTTTTCCCCGCCTGCCAACAAAAAAGAAAAGGTGATTGTGTTAAGTCCTCTCGGGCTCCGCTTGGGGTCCGAATGTGTTTGTGTAGCCCGGGTGTGTGCGGAGCTGTGAATCACTCTGCTGCCAGGATGAATGTATGAATCAGCCTTTTCAGTAAGTATGCGGAGCAGCGGCTGGCGGAGGTATACATGATTGGGAGCGTTCAGCTGTCACCAGCTGACCTCACCACAGACACACTTTGTGCTCCCGAGTCAAGCACACAGGGCTTCTCTCTAGGAAGAACACTCACACCTCAGTCGGCTGGCCTTCCATCATCTACACAGGCATGTGTGTATGTTGACGGGGGGAAACAACCAGTTTCTAAAATCCTCCTCTCTCATCATCTATGACCTTTGGCGCCTCTAGGCACAGGATGTGACCCACAAAGAGGTCACCTGAGTCTGCTCGGTCTCTCTGATGCATACCACTGGGGTCTGGGAGGGCTTATTACGTCTGCAGAGGAGGATTTTTTTTTTTTTGCTTTGTGTGTGCTGTGTTTCAACCTATATAGGAATTTAGGGATTTCACCATCTACGGTCCGTAATATCATCAAAAGGTTCAGAGAATCTGGAAAAATCACTGGCACGTAAGGGGCAACATTGAATGCTCGTGGCCTTCGATCCCTCAGGCGGTACTGCATCAAAAACTGACATCAGTGTGGAAAGGATATCACCACATGGGCTAAGGAACAATTCAGAAAACCACTGTCAGTAACTACAGTTTGTCGCTGCATCTGTGTCTTTGCAGTCTATTCCAGTGTTTTCCAACCACTGTTGTCTGGTGTGCCGTGGGAGCTTATGTAATTTCACCTATTTGGGTTAAAAATATTTTTTTGCAAACCAGTAATTCCATCCATCCATCCATCCATTTTCTACCGCTTGTCACGTTCTATAGTCTGCAAATAATGTGTTGTTGTTGAGTGTCGGTGCTGTCTAGAGCTCATCAGAGTAACCGTGTAATACTCTTCCATATCACATACTTGCCAACCTTGAGACCTCCAATTTCGGGCGTGGTTGGGGGCGTGGTTAAGAGGGGAGGAGTATATTTACAGCTAGAATTCACCAAGTATATATAAGGAATACTTGACTTTCAGTTAATTCTAGCTATATATATATATACACAGGTAAAAGCCAGTAAATTAGAATATTTGGAAAAACTTGATTTATATCAGTAATTGCATTCAAAAGGTGTAACTTGTACATTATATTTATTCATTGCACACAGACTGATGCATTCAAATGTTTATTTCATTTAATTTTGATGATTTGAAGTGGCAACAAATGAAAATCCAAAATTCCGTGTGTCACAAAATTAGAATATTACTTAAGGCTAATACAAAAAAAGGATTTTTAGAAATGTTGGCCAACTGAAAAGTATGAAAATGAAAAATATGAGCATGTACAATACTCAATACTTGGTTGGAGCTCCTTTTGCCTCAATTACTGCGTTAATGCGGCGTGGCATGGAGTCGATGAGTTTCTGGCACTGCTCAGGTGTTATGAGAGCCCAGGTTGCTCTGATAGTGGCCTTCAACTCTTCTGCGTTTTTGGGTCTGGCATTCTGCATCTTCCTTTTCACAATACCCCACAGATTTTCTATGGGGCTAAGGTCAGGGGAGTTGGCGGGCCAATTTAGAACAGAAATACCATGGTCCGTAAACCAGGCACGGGTAGATTTTGCGCTGTGTGCAGGCGCCAAGTCCTGTTGGAACTTGAAATCTCCATCTCCATAGAGCAGGTCAGCAGCAGGAAGCATGAAGTGCTCTAAAACTTGCTGGTAGACGGCTGCGTTGACCCTGGATCTCAGGAAACAGAGTGGACCGACACCAGCAGATGACATGGCACCCCAAACCATCACTGATGGTGGAAACTTTACACTAGACTTCAGGCAACGTGGATCCTGTGCCTCTCCTGTCTTCTTCCAGACTCTGGAACCTCGATTTCCAAAGGAAATGCAAAATTTGCATGGTTGGGTGATGGTTTGGGGTGCCATGTCATCTGCTGGTGTCGGTCCACTCTGTTTCCTGAGATCCATCTAAAACTACCAGCAAGTTTTAGAGCACTTCATGCTTCCTGCTGCTGACCTGCTCTATGGAGATGGAGATTTCAAGTTCCAACAGGACTTGGCGCCTGCACACAGCGCAAAATCTACCCGTGCCTGGTTTACGGACCATGGTATTTCTGTTCTAAATTGGCCCGCCAACTCCCCTGACCTTAGCCCCATAGAAAATCTGTGGGGTATTGTGAAAAGGAAGATGCAGAATGCCAGACCCAAAAACGCAGAAGAGATGAAGGCCACTATCAGAGCAACCTGGGCTCTCATAACACCTGAGCAGTGCCAGAAACTCATCGACTCCATGCCACGCCGCATTAACGCAGTAATTGAGACAAAAGGAGCTCCAACCAAGTATTGAGTATTGTACATGCTCATATTTTTCATTTTCATACTTTTCAGTTGGCCAACATTTCTAAAAATCCCTTTTTTGTATTAGCCTTAAATAATATTCTAATTTTGTGACACACGGAATTTTGGATTTTCATTTGTTGCCACTTCAAATCATCAAAATTAAATGAAATAAACATTTGAATGCATCAGTCTGTGTGCAATGAATAAATATAATGTACAAGTTACACCTTTTGAATGCAATTACTGAAATAAATCAAGTTTTTCAAAATATTCAAATTTACTGGCTTTTACCTGTGTGTGTGTGTGTGTGTGTGTGTGTGTGTGTGTGTGTGTGTGTGTGTGTGTGTGTGTGTGTGTGTGTGTGTGTGTGTGTATATATATATATATATATATATATATATATATATATATATAAATAAGAGAAATACTTGAATTTCAGTGTACATTTATTTACACATATACACACACATAACACTCATCTACTCATTGTTGAGTTAAGGGTTGAATTGTCCATCCTTGTTCTATTCTCTGTCACTATTTTTCTAACCATGCTGAACACCCTCTCTGATGATGCATTCTGCTTCGTCTCCTTGTTGTGTGCGCAGTTGTGCACTGCACTCTCTAAAAGCCGTAGATATTATTGTCACATATGCATGTACAGCAGATGGCAGTATTGTCCTGTTTAAGAGTGTCAGACGAACTGCTTTACGGTAGACGAAAACGTGACTGCTGTTGTTGTGTGTTGTTACCGCGCTGGGAGGACATTATGGTCCGCATGGAGCTGGAGGGGGCATGGCCTCCAGCTCCGCCTGAATTTCGGGAGATTTTCAGGAGAAAATGTGTCCCGGGAGGTTTTAGGGCGAGGCGCTGAATTTCGTGAGTGTCCCGGAAAATCCGGGAGGGTTGGCAAGTATGCCATATCAGTAGGTGGCAGCAGGTAGCTAATTGCTTTGTAGATGTCGGAAACAGCGGGAGGCAGACTGCAGGTAAAAAGGTGTCTAATGCTTAAACCAAAAATAAACAAATGGCGAGTGCCCCTAAGAAAAGGCATTGAAGCTTAGGGAAGGCTATGCAGAACGAAACTAAAACTGAACTGGCTACAAAGTAAAGAAAAACAGAATGCTGGACAACAGCAAAGACTTACAGCGTGTGGAGCAAAGACGGCGTCCACAATGTACATCCGAACATGACGTGACAATCAACAATGTCCCCACAAAGAAGGATAAAAACAACTGAAATATTCTTGATTGCTAAAACAAAGTAGATGCGGGAAATAGCGCTCAAAGGAAGACATGAAACTGCTACAGGAAAATACCAAAAAAAGAGAAAAAGCCACCAAAATAGGAGCGCAGGACGAGAACTAAAACACTACACACAGGAAAACAGCAAAAAAAACTCCAAATAAGTCAGGGTGTGATGTGACATGTGGTGACAGTACACCTACTTTGAGACAAGAGCTATAGTGATGCATGCTTGGTTATGCTTTAAAGTCCATCCATTTTCTACCGCTTGTCCCTTTCGAAAGTCATATCCAACAATTGCGACAACGATTTTTTACTGTCAACTGAGTTTTTTTTTTTTAATAATGTCTGCTGGTGGTGTGCCTACGGATTTTTTCAACGCAAAAACTGTGCCTTGGCTCAAAAAAGGTTGAAAAACACTAGTCTATTCAATTGAATATAGGTTGAAAAGGATGTGAAAATCATAGAATAGAATAGAATAGAATAGAAAGTACTTTATTGATCCCTGGAGGAAATTCAGCAATTCAGTATTGTATTCTGTTTTTATTTACGATTTACACAACGTGTCAACTTCACTAGCTTTGGGTTTTGTAGATGTTGTATTATATGTTGCCCAAGTTCATAGCGACTTCGGGATTACAAGAAGTCGTGGCCGGTCTGTCATCACTCGGGACCAGCGGGAAAAATGTTGGAAGTGAGTTAACGAAAACTACTGAAGTTTGGCCAAGTAAGAAACAGAAAATTCAAGCGGTGGGTTGAGAAAAGTGCAGAAATGTTGCACTATACTAGGGGGGCGTCTTAGAATAGTCAACGATTTCTTCCAGGTGACATACAGTGGAACCCCAATTTACGAATTTAAATAGTTGTTGAACATGGTTATGCAAACTGAAAAGTTTTTAAAGTAAAGCGTAGTTCCCCGTAAGAAACAATATACAAAACCCAGTGAAGTTGGCATGTTGTGTAAATCGTAAATAAAAATAACTGCAGTTTGTCGTTGCATCTGTGTCTTTGCAGTCTATTCAATTGAATATAGGTTCAAAAGGATTTGCAAATCATTGTATTCTGTTTTTATTCACCATTTACACAAAGTATCAACTTCACTAGTTTTGGATTTTGTATTACATGTTGCCCAAGTTCATAGCGACTTCGGGATTACAAGAAGTCGTGGCCGGTCTGTCATCACTCGGGACCAGCGGGAAAAATGTTGGAGATAGTCTGGAAGTTAGTTCACGAAAACTACTGAAGTTTGGCCAAGTAAGAAACAGAAAAGTGCAGAAATGTTGCATTATACTAGGGGGGCGTCTTAGAATAGTCAACGATTCCTTCAAGGTGACATACAGTGGAACCCCGATTTACGAATTTAAAAAGTTGTTGAACATGGTTATGCAAACCGAAAAGTTCGTAAAGTAAAGCGTAGTTCCCCGTAAGAAACAATGGACAAAATCCAAAACCCAGTGATGTTGGCATGTTGTGTATATCGTAAATAAAAATAACTACAGTTTGTCGCTGCATCTGTGTCTTTGCAGTCTATTCAATTGAATATAGGTTGAAAAGGATTTGCAAATCATTCTGTTTTTATTTACCATTTACACAACATGCCAACTTCACCGGTTTTGGGTTTTGTAGTACAGAATAGTAAAATCTTGTATGTTGGTAGAAATGTTACGTTACCAAACATATCCTTCTAAGTCTATAACAAGATCTGATAGCTCAGTTACAGCTCTTGTTATTACCAAATCTGTGTTATATGTGTTTTATGTTGCACGATTGCACCAAGAAAAATTCCTAGTTTGTGAACCCGTTCTCAAACAATGGCAATAAAACGATTCTGAGTTCTTAGTCTGAGTTCTGATTTATGACAGTCAATGCATGATTCTAACAATCAACAGTTTGTTATATTAATATGCCAAAATGATTTAAACACAGAAACGTGGGACGATACTGGCCCATGTTGGGTGATCGAAAGACCTCACTAAACTATTCAAACTCTACCATGTGTATTTGTTTATCTGAGATGGATGTAGTGAAGGAGGACATGCAGGTGTTTGCTGTAAGAGATAAGGTGAGATGGAGACAAATGATCTGCTGAGGCGAAAAAAGAAGAATATTTTAGGTAGAAAAAGTTGCAAACGAGATCTATTTATTAGAGGAAATCCCCATTAGCTGTGCTCTTACAAAAGTTCAAATCTAACGAATCCGATAGGACTATGAAAATCCTTAGTCGAAGACAGCCCTACACTACACATTGTCACAATTGCTATAACTGGTGGACCCAAATGTAGAAATGACAGACAATCAAAGTCCAAGGGTTTTTATTGAAAAACCAAGAGGGAAAGGAGGGAGCTTGTAGATCTTGGCTTTTGTGGTCCAGGAGAGCAGGCTGTGGCTAGCAGGCTGAGGCAGGCACACACTGTCAGTAGAGTAACGATCTGACAATCACGCCGAGTGGAAGCCCAAACATATATAGGCTGCAGGTGAGTTGATTAGGGAACTGGCATCAGCCGTGCCAGCCTGAGAGCTTGAGCCAATCCTACGCTCAAAACACACCCACTCTCACAAAGACACACACAGAGACAAACACATAGACACCGACAGAGACTGTGACACACACCACTAACGAGACAGAAGCTTAGGCCGTGGGTCAAGAAGGATCCAGAAATTTTAAGAAGAGTTCAGTTGCGGGCTGAGCATTTCCGTAATGACACAAGAACGCTCAACGTTTCCGGATACCATTTCATCGACCAACCAAAGGTATTGCAAGGCATACCGGATATGATGTAATTTCTCCTTGCATATTGGCAATTTTGTGTTGAGGTATTTTGTCTGCAGAAAACATTTGATGAGAGATTGTGTCGGTACGAAGGCTAGTGTTTATTTCTTCTTTGTCTTTTTATAACAACGCCTTTCCCATTTCCTTCACACAGACCAACTCTTTACTTGAATTAACGTTCTTTAGATGGCTTAGTTAGTTAGTTCCACGTTAGTTCTACACAACCCGTACGGACTGAAAATAGAATTTTGAAACTCTGGAGAGATGTTAAGAAGGAACCGTGACAGTCTGAGAAAACGCAGTTGGTTGATATTACATATTTTAGGCCATAGGCCAAAACAAATCCGGAGACTTTGGACAATAGGCTGAGAATAGTAGAAAGGGTTCAAGGCCAATCGGTAAGGTAAGATCTATCTCACACTCTTTGCCTCCATGGGTCAAAGTGAAAATGTGCCAATGGGCCGCAGACCTAACACAACGATTTGAAGTGTACAGCAGCACCATGAGTAAGAAGTTTAGCCCAATATCTTCTACGAAGGGGGTCAATCAGTTTCGATGACGACGTCTCTCCTCTCATAATCGTAACTAATGTAGATTGATGACTAGGGTGATGAGGCAGAGATCAAGTCAGGTGATCCAAGTGATTTCTTTGATGGCTGTGAAGTCCAAAGACTGAGGCACACCTTCTCCCACACCTTGTGCGCTGTTTCTCATTGAGTATGCACCCTTAGGTCTTCTATAGGGGACGGTGTGGCGCAGTTGGGAGAGTGGCCGTGCCAGCAACCTGAGGGTTCCTGGTTCGATCCCCACCTTCTACCAACCTCTTCACGTCCGTTGTGTCCTTGAGCAAGACACTTCACCCTTGCTCCTGATGGGTCGTGGTTAGGGCCTTGCATGGCAGCTCCTGCCATCAGTGTGTGAATGGGTGAATGTGGAAATAGTGTCAAAGCGCTTTGAGTACCTTGAAGGTAGAAAAGCGCTATACAAGTCTAACGTATGTCTACTGCACGGTGACAAGTTAAATTCCAGGTGTATCTGTCATTGGCAAGGTGCTCCAAGCTGGAAGTGTCCACCCTTCACTTCTTGAGTCTCTTTTAAGGTGATCTATGATGGCAACTAGTTAGCCTTGTGAACATACAATTAATGATTGTGTGATCTTAAAAGAGGTCAGTATGTATTAGGGTTCTACGGTATACCGGTACTAATCAATTGTCATCGGTACTGAGTGCCGGTGACTACAGAGCCGAGGCGCACAATGTTGAGTGCGTCAAAACGCACACAAAGTGCATACAACCTTCTTGGAGAGGAAAAATGGCAAAAAAAAACATAATTTTACTGCAAGTACTATTTTAACTACTCAGTGGCCTAGTAACTACTCAGTGGCCTAGTGGTTAGAGTGTCCGTCCTGAGATCGGTAGGTTGGGAGTTCAAATCCCGGCCGAGTCATACCAAAGACTTTAAAAATGGCACTCAGCATCAAGGGTTGGAATTGGGGGTTAAATCACCAAAATGATTCCCGGGCGCAGCCACCGCTGCTGCCCACTGCTCCCCTCACCTCCCAGGGGGTGATCAAGGGTGATGGGTCAAATGCAGAGAATAATTTCGCCACACCTAGTGTGTGTGTGACAATCATTGGTACTTTAACTTTACTTTTTAACTTTTACACCTTTCCTGCTTGTCGGCTCCCAGATCGTGGTCGAGGAGAGCAAGGGAGACCTTTCACTTCACTTTATGGGCTCCGCTCTTTGGTCGGAATGACGAGGCCGTCGATTAGTTACAACTTGGTCACTTTATTTATAATTACCACAGGGCACAACCGGACATCCACCATGCTATTAACACACATGCTAGTGCTGCCTTTCCTAACTTGCCCACTCATTTACTCACATCACTCACACCACATACTGCCATTCTTAAAGGGGCACACACACACACACACACACACACACACACACACACACACACACACACACACACATATGTGCTACTCTCACAACAGCTGCTTTCAAACACACTTCGCCAAATGTGGCGATTAGTATTAGCAACTTTGCTTCAAACTTTGGTCAACATTTAAATAATAAGCATTCAGATCTGCACAAGGAATTATAACAAGTGACAGGTAATAATGTAGTTGTTATCCCTGTCCTGCTGTTTGGTCCGGTGCAGACCGTAGTCGAGGAGCACAGGGAATCCATATGCATCCATAAACCTGGATGCATATTCCATAAACCTGGATGTATATGCAAAAGTGCAATATATGCATCTGTACAGTAATCTATATATTTATATCTGCACCTTATTGCTTTTTTATCCTGCACTACCATGAGCTAATGCAACAAAATTGTGTTCTTATCTGTACTGTAAAGTTCAAATTTGAATGACAATAAAAAGGAAGTCTCAGTCTAAGTCTAAGACGTTTCCTTCAGGGTCGATGCCATTTCAATGCCTTTTAATTTATATTTTAACCTTGTAAAACTGTTTTTTGACTGAGTGTTTAATGTAGTGTAATATATTCTGTTAAAAAAAAGCCAATATTGACATTTTTCGTAGTTCCCTTTTATTTGGAAAAGTATCAAAAAGTATCCATATACATTTTGGTACCGGTACTAAATTATTGGTATTAGGACAACCCAAGTATGTATATGTATTGAATTTGGAAAAACACCCTTTGGCGGGCCAAACAAAAGGCCCCACTTTGGGCCCTTTTGATCTAATTATTTTGCACTGCACACAATGAATGACCCAGAAATTAGCAGCAATGGCCAATAATCTGAGAGTTTTGGGCCACAGGTTTAAGGAAATGGGTCAAGACAGATCTCAAAAGTTTGTGATGTGACAAGAAAGAGAAGACATTCGGCATCAAAAGGCCAAGAAAGAACCAAAACATTTGGGCAGTCGGTCAAGAAAGATCCAGAAATTGTTAACCATAAACCACAAAAAGTCCAGAAATTTTGGACCGAGAGCCAGACTGGTTCCAGAAAATGGGGGGCTATCGTCTATGAGAGATCCATAAATTTAAGCCAAAACTTTTTTGCCGCACTGTATTACACAAGCTGAGAAAGATATAGAAATTTTGATCAATGGATCAAGAAAGGCCAAGATCAATTTAGATGTTTTTGTGTAGGGCCGAGAAAAATCCAGAAATGTTGAACTATCTGACAAAAATTACAAAATCCAAAACCAGTAAAGTTGCCATTTTGTGTAAATCGAAAATAAAAACAGAATACAATGATTTGCAAATCCTTTATAACCTATATTCAATTTATTGTTCGAACTGAGAAACTTAATGGTATTTGACGCTTCATAATACGCCACACATTTTCAATGGGAGACATGTCTGGACTACAGGCAGGCCAGTCTACCCGCACTCTTTTACTACGAAGCCACGCTGTTGTAACGCATGCAGAATGTGGCTTGGCATTGTTTTACTCAAATAAGCAGGGGCGTCCATGAAAAAGACTTGGATGGCAACATATGTTGCTCCAAAACCTGTATGTACCTTTCAGCATTAATGGTGCCTTCACATATGTTTAACTTACCCCCATACCATCACAGATGCTGGCTTGTGAACTTTGCGCCGATAACAGTCCGGGTGGTTCTTTTCCTCTTTGGTCCGCAGGACACGGCGTCCACAGTTTCCAAAAACAATTTGAAATGTGTAACTCGTCAGACCACAGAACACTTTTCAACTTTGCATCAGCCCATCTTAGATGAGTTTGGGCCCAGCGAAGCCGGCGGTGTTTCCGGGTGTTGTTGATAAATGGCTTCCGCTTTGCATACCTTGTAAGGTAAAGTTAAAGTATGTCGCGACGAACTGTAGTTACTGACAGTGGTTTTATGAAATGTTCCTGAGCCCATGTGGTGATATCCTTTACACACTGATGTCAGTTTTTGATGCGGTACCGCTTAAGGGATTGAAGGTCACAGGCATTCTTTGTTGGTTTTCCGCTTTGCAGGGATTTTTCCAGATTCTCTGAACCTTTTGATGATGTTGCAGACCATAGACCGTCGAGAAATGTTGTTCGTAAACTGTTGGACAATTTGCCCACGCATTTGTTCACAAAGTGGAGACCCTCGCCCCATCCTTGGGGGCGGCATGGCGTAGTGGGTAGAGCAACCGTGCCAGAAACCTGAGGGTTGCAGGTTCGCTCCCCGCCTCTTACCATCCAAAAATTGCTGCCGTTGTGTCCTTGGGCGGGACACTTCACCCTTTGCCCCCGGTGCCACTCACACCGGTGAATTGAATGATGAATGATAGGTGGTGGTCGGAGGGGCCGTTGGCGCAAATTGCAGCCACGCTTCCGTCAGTCTACCCCAGGGCAGCTGTGGCTATGAAAGTAGCTTACTACCACCAGGTGTGAATGATTGATGGGTTCTACATGTAAAGCGACTTTGGGTACTTAGAAAAGCGCTATATAAATCCCAGTTATTATTATCCTTGTTTGTGAACGACTGAGCATTTCATGGAAGCTGCTTTCATACCCAGTCATGGTGTTTGATGAGCATTCCTCAACTTTCTCAGTCTTTTTTGCCACTTGTGCCAGCTTTTTTGGAACATGTTGCAGGCATCAAGTTCCAAATGAGCTAATATTTGCAAAAAATAACAAAAGTTACCAGTTGGAACATTAAATATCTTGTCTTTGCAGTCTATTCAGTCTAATATAGGTTGAAAAAAAGGATTTGCAAATCATTGTATTCTGTTTTTATTTACTATTTACACAACGTGCCAACTTCACTGGTTTTGGGTTTTGTAATAGAGAAATTTGGATTATCTCCGAAGACATCAGTTTCGTCTGTGACCAGTTGATTTGAAGTTAGGCGCATTACCGCCGCCTACAGGACTGGAGTGGAACTGAACTGAGAGAGTCACTATAAAACTGTTGCTTTTTGCAGCCAATCGTTTTTTTTTTGTTTTTTTTCGATTTTCCAGTGAGTCCTATAAGTGTAACAAATCCGTCCTGTTCGAAGGACACAAACACGACTGTTGCGTCCAACACACGGCGTCTTTCTCAACTTCGTTTCCAACTGAAAGGCAAATGACACACGTGCAGCTGTGATTGGCCGAGACAGCTGCTCCCGGGATGTACAGAGGCCTTTGATTGGCCTTGGCAGCTGACCATGCTCAGCTTAGTTTTACTGCTCGCTAAGTGTGTGCGTCAATGTGTGTGTGTTTGCATTATCAGTGAGGTCACCGTTATGCCAAAGCCCTCAAATGCTTTTGAGCTGATGTTTATTCCGCTAATCAAGTTAAGGCTTTGACTGCAGTGGGCAGCGTTGAAAGGAGGGGCTTGTGTTTGACTTTTGTGTTGCTTTCCAACATTATTTTGGCGGTGTGTGGTCGGCAAAGAATAGTTAACGACTCGGTAATATTCAAATACATATAAAAAAAAAAAAGGAGCCACAGTGGAAGCTTTCTGTAATGAATAGGACAAAACCCAAAACCAGTGAAGTTGGCACTGTGTGAGATTTGTAAATAAAAACAGAATGCAATGATTTGCAAATCCTTTTCAACTTATTATTAACTGAAAAGACTGCAAGGACAAGACACTGAATGTTCGAACTAAAAAACGTATTTTTTTTGTGTGCAAATAATCATTAACTTTGAATTAAACACATTGCAAAAAAGTTGGCGCACGGGCATTTTTTTACCACTGTGCAGAGGTGGGTAGTAACGCGCTACATTTACTCCGTTACATCTACTTGAGTAACTTTTGGGATAAATTGTACTTCTAAGAGTAGTTTTAATGCAACATACTTTTACTTTTACTTGAGTATATTTATAGAGAAGAAACGCTACTTTTACTCCACTCCATTTCTCGCTACTCGCTACTGATTTTTATCGATCTGTTAATGCACGCTTTATTTGTTTTGGTTTGTCAGACAGACCTTCAAAGTAGGATCTATCGCATGTAGGGATGTCCGATAATGGCTTTTTGCCGATATCCGATATTCCGATATTGTCCAACTCTTTATTTACCGATACCGATATCAACCAATATCAACCGATATATACAGTTGTGGAATTAACACATTATTATGCCTAATTTGGACAACCAGGTATGGTGAAGAAAAGGTACTTTAAAAAAAATTCATAAAATAAGATAAATAAATTAAAAACATTTTCTTGAATAAAAAACAAAGTAAAACACATTAAAAACAGCTACATATAAACTAGTAATTAATGAAAATGAGTCAAATTAACTGTTAAAGGTTAGTACTATTAGTGGACCAGCAGCACGCACAATCATGTGTGCTTACGGACTGTATCCCTTGCAGACTGTATTGATATATATTGATATATAATTTAGGAACCAGAATATTAATAACAGAAAGAAACAACCCTTTTGTGTGAATGAGTGTGAATGAGTGTAAATGGGGGAGGGAGGTTTTTTGGGTTGGTGCACTAATTGTAAGTGTATCTTGTGTTTTTTATGTTGATTCAATAAAAATAAAAATAAATAAAAAAAATAAAAAAATAAAAAGATACCGATAGTAAAAAAAACGATACCGATAATTTCCGATACTACATTTTAATGCATTTATCGACATCTTTAATCGCATGCCTGCGTTTCACCAATCAAATACAGTCACTGGTGACATTTGACTCCGTTTCACCAATCAAACAGAGCCAGGCGGTCACATGACTGCCCCTGAAACATAAAGTTTCAGCGGCAAAACAACAACAACAACAACTTAAGCTTTCATGAACTCAACGTCAAATTTGAAGAAGCAAATCGCGGTAAGTAGCGTTAGTAGATATTTTGGCTGTCACCGTAGGCTGATGTTCATACTTGCCAACCTTGAGACCTCCGATTTCGGGGGGTGGGGCGGGGGCGTGGTTGGGGGCGTGGTTAAGAGGGGAGGAGTGTATTTACAGCTAGAATTCACAAGGTCAGGTATTTCATATATATATATATATATAATATATATATATATATATATAAATTAAATAAATACTTGAATTTCAGTGTTCATTTATTTACACATATACACACACATAACACTCATCTACTCATTGTTGAGTTAAGGGTTGAATTGTCCATCCTTGTTCTATTCTCTGTCACTATTTTTCTAACCATGCTGAACACCCTCTCTGATGATGCATTGCTGTGTGGCACGCACAAAAGTGCTTTCATCAAATGCACTAGAGTCTGGAATCTTCCATCTCTCCCTAGCATGGCCCAAAACCGGTCAATCTGTGCTTCCTGAGGAAGATCTTCACTGCCAAGCACTTGGTAGTCCACTACTTCTTCCCGGAGGCTATCCATGTCCAATCGCAGCTGCGGCTTGGAACTTACAAGCGTATTTCTTCATCTTACTTGTCGTTGGCGTCGCCACGGCTGTATCTTCCTCGTTCTTCTGCTTCGTCTCCTTGTTGTGTGCGCAGTTGTGCACTGCACTCTCTAAAAGCCCTAGATGTTATTGGCACATATGCATGTACAGTAGATGGCAGTATTGCCCTGTTTAAGAGTGTCACAACATTGCTGTTTACGGCAGACGAACTGCTTTACGGTAGACGAAAATGTGATTGCTGTTGTTGTGTGTTGTTACCGCGCTGGGAGGACGTTAATGAAACTGCCTAACAATAAACCCACATAAGAAACCAAGAACTCGCCCTCGATAATTATACAGTTATAACGTGATTGGGCAGGCACGCTGTTTATATTGTGGGAAAGCGGACGTGAATACAGGCTGTCCTCACTCAGGTCCGCATGGAGCTAGAGGGGGCATAGCCTCCAGCTCCGCCTGAATTTCGGGAGGTTTACGGGAGAGGCACTGAATTTCGGGAGTCTCCCGGAAAATCCGGGAGGGTTGGCAAGTATGCTGATGTTAGCTTCCCTGCTATGAATCACTGTCAAATGTACATCGTGTGGGGACATTTATTAACGCACTGCAGCCTCATAGACAAACAGAGACACACACACATATGCACAGTCGCACAAACACACATGCATACGAACACCAATCAGAAGTGCACAGTGTGTTCCCAGGTGCAGCCCACACCTATCAGTTTATGGTTTGCGTAAAGGCTAACTTGTTATTTTCCTTTGTAATCTCTGCCTTCTGAGCCTATGGTGCTGTTAAGTTATTGTGGCTCAATTTGCCTTATTTTTTTTTATGTTAAGAGATATTCCTGGCTCTGAATTTGCTCATTGCTATTTTTATGTTTTTGTGCATTATTTGTTGCCGTCATCATTAAACAAACAGGTTACTCATCAGTTACTCAGTACTTGAGTAGTTTTTTCACAACATACTTTTTACTTTTACTTAAGTAAATATTTGGGTGACTACTCCTTACTTTTACTTGAGTAATAAATCTCTATAGTAACAGTACTCTTACTTGAGTACAATTTCTGGCTACTCTACCCACCTCTGCCACTGTGTTACATGGCCTTTCCTTTTAACAACACTCAGTAAACGCTTGGGAACTGAGGAGACCAATTTTTGAAGCTTTTCAGGTGGAATTCTTTCCCATTCTTGCTTGATGTACAGCTTAAGTTGTTCAACAGTCCGGGGGTCTCTGTTGTGGTATTTTACGCTTCATATATGGTACAAATATGGCCTCCAAAACACTTAATTTAAAAATCCCTGTTTTAAAGCATCAGTGTGAATATGAGGGTGTGCATACTTCTCCCCGGTGCAATAAAATAATGTGACTGATTCACCGCCGTGTCACCCCTCTTACTCATATTTACTGCACACTCTTCTAAAACCGACTTATATTCCAGGAATTCCATGCACGTTCGTATGGCAGTGTTCATAAAAAAACACTTCTTGGATGTCTTTGGCACTGCCGTGAAGTCAATATCCGCCCTCTGTGGTTTTGGGTTGAGCACTACTGACAGCTGAAACGATTACATAATCGCCGCGTTGCCGCAGACCGTGCCACCGCCGTGGCGGCGGACCAGTGCCACCGAGGGCCGAGGCCGCAGATGGCGCTCCTGCCTGCTCGCACCTGTGAGTCATTTGGGGCTCAAATTGTTTATTTGACTTGACTTAAGTGCTACCAGGGTTTCCTCTGCGTCCCTTTTGGAAAGCAGACCCTTCCTCCACGGCGACGGCGTGTCCCCCCCGGGCAATACGCAACTTTAGCGTGACCACCAGCTAAATAGGACCAAATTAACCCGACGCTTCCAAGCCCATTTTACTCTTGTGTCCTCAGGCGGCAGAAATGCACTTAAGACACTTAAATAAAATGGATACTCAGAGCTGTTGGATTATCTCTATCATTTCTGGAAAAAAGGAAACGCTCTGTTCCTGCGATTCTAAATGTATTTGTGTGTTTGCAGGCGGCTAACCTCCACTAAACCGCTGCATGGGACGGGTGACTCAGGCGCCCGCTTTTAATGTGGTAAGATGAATCACACACTCGGAAGCGCTCACTCTCGACACTCATCGGAATCAGAAATACTTGAATAATCCCAGAGGGGAAATTAAGATTTTCAGCACAATCCCATTCAGAATCAGAATAGTTTTTATTGCCATTGTTTGAGAACGGGTTCACAAACTAGGAACTTTTCTTGGTACATACTGCAAAAACTGAAATCTAAGTAAGATTAAATATCTCAAATAAGGGTGATATTTGCTTATTTTCTGTCTCACTAAGCAGATTTTATGTTAGAGTGTTTTACTTGTTTTAAAAGTTTTGGTCCTAAATGATCTCAGTAAGATATTAGAGCTTGTAGCTGAGATTTGATGACCTATATTGAGTAAAACATGCTTGAAACTAGAACATCAACTGTTGCAAAGCTGTGTCATCAACACTCACAAGTATAAAACTACTTTTTTAAAGTAATAATTTTTATTTCAAGCATGAACAAAAATAATCATGACTTTGTCTCATAATTAACCCTTGTGTGGTGTTCACGTCTGTGCATACTTGCCAACCTTGAGACCTTCGATTTCGGGAGGTGGGGGGCCGGGGGCGGGGCGTGTGGTTGGAGGCGGGGCGTGGTTGGGGGCGTGGTTAAGACGGGAGTCAAGTATTTCATATATATATATATATATATATATATATATATATATATATATATATAAGAAATACTAAGTCAAGTATTTCATATATATATATATATATATATATATATATGAAATACTTGACTTAGTATTTCTTATATATATATATATATATATATATATATATATATATATATATATATATATATGAAATACTTGACTTAGTATTTCTTATATATATATATATATATATATATATATATATATATATATATATATATATATATATATATATATATATACTTGAATTTCAGTGTTCATTTATTTACACATATACACACACATAACACTCATCTACTCATTGTTGAGTTAAGGGTTGAATTGTCCATCCTTGTTCTATTCTCTGTCACTATTTTTCTAACCATGCTGAACACCCTCTGTGTGGCATGCACAAAAGTGCTTTCATCAAATGCACTAGATGGCAGTATTGTCCTGTTTAAGAGTGTCACAACATTGCTGTTTACGGCAGACAAACTGCTTTACGGTAGACGAAAATGTGACTGCTGTTGTTGTGTGTTGTTGCCACGCTGGGAGGACGTTAATGAAACTGCCTAACAATAAACCCACATAAAAAACCAAGAACTCGCCCTCCATCATTCTACAGTTATAACGTGATTGGGCAGGTATGCTGTTTATATTGTGGACTCAGGTCCATGTGGACCTGAGTCCACCTGAATTTCGGGAGATTTTCGGGAGAAAATGTGTCCCAGGAGGTTTTCGGGAGAGGCGCTGAATTTCGGGAGTCTCCCGGAAAATCCGGGAGGGTTGGCAAGTATGGGTCTGTGGGACCCATTTTCATTTTTTATTGAAAGAAAAATGATACAATTAATTAATTTTTCAAACTGAGACTCACTGACTTTGGCTCATTTTCTGTGAAGAACATATATCAGAATACATATTTAATGACCACACACCTCCCCTATACATTTCTATTACTTATAAGATGTCCGGGTCCACTAAACCCGGGGCTAATAGAAGTGTGGAAATTGATGTTCTGTGTACCACACACACACACACACACACACACACACACACAGCAGGCCTAGACAGGAGGAGGACAGAGTGTAGGTACACAGAACATCCATCCATCCATCTTCTTCCGCTTATCCGAGGTCGGGTCGCGGGGGAAGCAGCCTAAGCAGGGAAGCCCAGACTTTCCTCTCCACAGCCACTTCGTCCAGCTCTTCCCGGGGGATCCCGAGGCGTTCCCAGGCCAGCCGGGAGACATAGTCTTCCCAACGTGTCCTGGGTCTTCCCCGTGGCCTCCTACCGGTTGGACGTGCCCTAAACACCTCCCGAGGGAGGCGTCCGGGTGGCATCCTGACCAGATGCCCGAACCACCTCATCTGGCTCCTCTCGATGTGGAGGAGCAGTGGCTTTACTTTGAGCTCCCCCCGGATGACAGAGCTTCTCACCCTATCTCTAAGAGAGAGCCCCGCCACCCGGCGGAGGAAACTCATTTCGGCCGCCTGTATCCGCGATCTTGTCCTTTCGGTCATAACCCAAAGCTCATGACCATAGGTGAGGATGGGAACGTAGATCGACCGGTAAATTGAGAGCTTTGCCTTCTGACTCAGCTCCTTCTTTACCACAACAGATCGATACAGCGTCCGCATTACTGAAGACGCCGCACCGATCCGCCTGTCGATCTCACAATCCACTTTTCCCTCACTCGTGAACAAGACTCCGAGGTACTTGAACTCCTCCACTTGGGGCAGGGTCTCCTCCCCAACCCGGAGATGGCATTCCACCCTTTTCCGGGCGAGAACCATGGACTCGGACTTGAAGGTGCTGATTCTCATCCCAGTCGCTTCACACTCTGCTGCGAACCGGTCCAGTGAGAGCTGAAGATCCTGGCCAGATGAAGCCATCAGGACCACATCATCTGCAAAAAGCAGAGACCTAATCCTGCAGCCACCAAACCGGATCCCCTCAACGCCTTGACTGCGCCTAGAAATTCTGTCCATAAAAGTTATGAACAGAATCGGTGACAAAGGGCAGCCTTGGCGGAGTCCAACCCTCACTGGAAACGTGTCCGACTTACTGCCGGCAATGCGGACCAAGCTCTGACACTGATCATACAGGGAGCGGACAGCCACAATCAGACAGTCCGATACCCCATACTCTCTGAGCACTCCCCACAGGACTTCCCGAGGGACACGGTCGAATGCCTTCTCCAAGTCCACAAAGCACATGTATACTGGTTGGGCAAACTCCCAACACAGAACATCAGAGGTTCAAAAGTGCGAGAAAATGAGAGCAGACAGTGTTGACAAACAATGTTGCAACCTTGTGTGGGAACCGCAGGTGCAGAAACACAAAAGAAGAATCCCTGTGGGATGCAGAAACTGGTAGAGAAATTTTCCGTGCAACGTTCATATTGTTGTTACTCAGCCAGCGTTTGTGGGTCTGATGGACCCGTTGCATTTTGTGGCTTTTAATGCCTCACAATCAAACACTTTTGTGTTAAAATCCTAAACAGATGTGTACCTTATCCCAATAAACATCTGTTCAGTATTAACGTTTACATATTACTGATCCTTTTTTGTAAGGGGCGCCGGAAGTTGGCAGACCCTCAGCGATCCTGTTCTGTCTCCCTGTAATGTTTGTCTGCTCTTGAAGTCGATTGTGCTGAAAATCTTAATTTCCCCTAAGGGATTAATTAAGTATTTCTGATTCTGATTCTGACTCCAACCTTGGCCGCCCACCGACTCCGAGGATACGTCCAAGGAGACCGAGGTGTCCGATACCTGCTCATTCAGTCTGTCCAGCTTGTCCGTCCCGGCGCTCGGCGCCAGCTCCGCAGCCCTGTCTCTGCATCCGCACCTCCTCCAGTCTCTCCAAACGGATCATAGTGATCACATCGACTTCACAGAATGGACGCCCCTGCTTATTTGAATGGGATAAATATCTCCCGTTGCCAGGCAGAAATTGCAGGTGCTAACGAGGGTAGACTCAATTGACTAATGAGATAACGAGCAGGCTAATGAGGCCCTGAAAGAAGGTCATGATGTAATGAAAAACGGAGCGCACGCATCAATAGAGCAGGAGGAGTGGGAGATGTACTCTTCAGGGGAATTACGTTATGATAAGTAGTCTATTATTGCTCATCCCTGGTGGACACGTTTCTTAATAAGTGCTCAGATCATTACAGTGTTGCAAGACCGAGAATAAGTGAGCAGACGGAATGGGGATATGTTTACAATTTATTATCAAATGGAGGGTGAATCTGGCCGAGAAAATTAGCAGTTGTGCCAATTTAATTTTTGGAAGCAGCGATACAATGTAATGCATCACACAATTCCAGTTGTTTCATTACAGCACGTCCGAAAAGGAGAAGGAAGAAGCAGAGCTTATTTAATACTACCCCTTTTCATACCATAGCAATTCTATCCCATTTCCTTGTTGTCTGTAACAGAACCGTGAATAAATAAGTAATAAATAAATAATATACCATAGTAAGTAAACAAATATTAAACACATCAATAATTTTTATCCAAAAAAAAATAAAAATGGTTCAAGATGTTCATCATAATTCTTGCTCCGTGTACTTTGTGAACACTTGTAGTTTGAACAGTCTCTTAAACTGAATCATATTGGTGCTTTGTTTGATGTCTTTGTTTAATCCATTCCATAATTTAATTCCACATACTGATATACTAAAGGTTTTAAGTGTTGTACGAGCATACAAATGTTTTAAATTAGATTTTCCTCTATTTTTCCTCTTTTATTGAGAATAATTGTTGTACATTCTTGGGTAGCAGGTTATAGTTTGCTTTGTACATCATTTTAGATGTTTGCAAATGCACCAAATCATTGAATTTCAATAATTGTGATTTAATAAATAAAGGGTTTGTATGTTCTCTATATCCAACATTTTGTATTATTAGGGACCGCAATGTCCCTTTGGGACATAGCACCCTATTGAAATTGTAAGGTTTTGTTATTATTTTACCGGCCGCTTCTTTGAGCTGTAATTTGACCCCCTTAACATGCTTCAAAACTCACCATATTTGACACACACATCAGGACTAGCAGAAATTGCCATCTAATAAATAAACCAAACTCCAAAACTCAAAATTGTGCTGTAGCGCCCCCTAGGAAAAAACAGATAAAACTGCTTGTAACTTCCGGTAGGAATGTCGTAGAGACATGAAACAAAAACTTTTATGTAGGTCTGACTTAAAACTAGATTTCATTCATTGACATCCTTCAGCAAAAATCAACAGGATTTTGGCAATTCCCCCTTCAGAACAAAAGTTTACTAAAAACAGTCACTTTTGCCTCTTTGAGCTGTAATTTGACCCCTTTAACATGCTTCAAAACTCACCAAACTGGACACACACATCAGGACTGGCAAAAATTGCGATCTAATAAAAAACCCAACCCCAAAACTCAAAATTGCGCTCTAGCGCCCCCTATGAAGAAAACAAAGACACAACTGCTCCTAGGAAGAAATCTCAGACAAAACTGCCTGTAACTTCCAGTAGGAATGTCTTAGAGACATGAAACAAAAACCTCCATGTAGGGTTAGGGTTAGACCTACATTTCATATTTGACAACCCCCAACAAAAATCAACAGGAAGTTTGCAATTCCCCCTTCAAAACAAAAGTTTTGTAAAAACCAGTCACCTTTTTTCAAACATTATCTCCTCTGAGTGCGTTTGTTGTGTCGGCTTCAAACTAGCACAGGAGAGAGATTGAACCCTTCTGATTAAAAGTTGACGAAAGAGTTTTAATTTCTGCTGCGGTTTGGATTTTATGTGCCGTCAAATTCGGTCCCGTCCATCACTGCTTGCAGCTTTAATTCTAATTGATTTTTTTTGTAACACAGTTAGTGAATGAAGCGCACATTTGTAATTGTTTCCCCATATTTCTACACAATAACACTAGTGAGCAGTAGAGAATATGAAGTGATTTTTGGTCTGGAACATGTTTTGCTTTATTCATTATTGACGTGTTTTTTTGATACTTTATGTTGTATATTTTTTACATGAGATTTCCAATTCATTTTACCATCTATTATTACACCCAAAAATGTGTTTTCTTTTACCCTTTCAATATTTACTCCGTCTATTTGTATTTGTGTTTGACTTTCTCTTCTACGCTTACCAAATAGAATTATTTTAGTTTTACTGAGATTCAAAGATTCAAACTATCTTTTTAATTTGTTCATTTCTTCTGTTATTATTTGTATTATATTTTGTGTGTTCTCTCCTGAACAACATTTGTCTGCAAATAATACCTTTAAAGGCCTACTGAAATGCGATTCTTATTTAAACGGTGATAGCAGGTCCATTCTATGTGTCATACTTGATCATTTCGCGAAATTGCCATATTTTTGCTGAAAGGATTTAGTAGAGAACATCGACGATAAAGTTCGCAACTTTTGGTCGCTGATAAAAAAGCCTTGCCTCTACCGGAAGTAGCAGACGATATGCGCGTGACGTCACAGGTTGTGGAGCTCTTCACATCTGCACATTGTTTACAATCATGGCCACCAGCAGCGAGAGCGATTTGGACCGAGAAAGCGACGATTTCCCCATTAATTTGAGCGAGGATGAAAGATTCGTGGATGAGGAAAGTGAGAGTGAAGGACTAGAGGGCAGTGGGAGCGATTCAGATAGGGAAGATGCTGTGAGAGGCGGGTGGGACCTGATATTCAGCTGGGAATGACTAAAACAGTAAATAACCACAAGACATATATATATATAGTCTATTAGCCACAACACAACCAGGCTTATATTTAATATGCCACAAATGAATCCCGCATAACAAACACCTCCCCCCTCCCGTCCATATAACCCGCCAATACAACTCAAACACCTGCACAACACACTCAATCCCACAGCCCAAAGTACCATTCACCTCCCCAAAGTTCATACAGCACATATATTTCCACAAAGTCCCCAAAGTTACGTACGTGACATGCACATAGCGGCACGCACGTACGGGCAAGCGATCAAATGTTTGGAAGCCGCAGCTGCATGCGTACTCACGGTACCGCGTCTGCGCATCCAACTCAAAGTCCTCCTGGTAAGAGTCTCTGTTGTCCCAGTCCTCCACAGGCCAATGGTAAAGCTTGACTGTCATCTTTCGGGAATGTAAACAATGAAACACCGGCTGTGTTTGTGTTGCTGCAGCCACCCGCAATATACCGCTTCCCACCTACAGCTTTCTTCTTTGCTGTCTCCATTGTTCATTGAACAAATTGCAAAAGATTCACCAACACAGATGCCCAGAATACTGTGGAATTTTGCGATGAAAACAGACGACTTAATAGCTGGCCACCATACTGTCCCAAAATGTCCTCTACAATCCGTGACGTCACGTGCCGGCGTCATCATACCGAGACGTTTTCAGCAAGATATTTCGCGCAAAATTTAAAATTGCACATTAGTAAGCTAACCCGGCCGTATTGGCATGTGTTGCAATGTTAAGATTTCATCATTGATATATAAACTATCAGACTGCGTGGTCGGTCGTACTGGGTTTCAGTAGGCCTTTAACATTTTGGTGTTGTTTACTTGAGTCATATTGCAGTCTACATGTATCTCTTATGTGTGATTGCCATCGTATTGCGGTCTACACGTATCGCTTATGCGTGACTGCCATCGACTGGTCACACTTATCATTTCACCATGTACCAAATAAAATAGCTTCGAGGTCGGTAAGCACAACCATAATTATTCCGTACATTAGGCGCACTGTCGAGTTTTGAGAAAGGATTTTAAGTAGGGATGTCCGATAATGGCTTTTTGCCGATATTCCGAAATTGTCCAACTCTTTAATTACCGATACCGATATCAACAGATATATACAGTCGTGGAATTAACACATTATTATGCCTAATTTGGACAACCAGGTATGGTGAAGATAAGGTACTTTTTTTTTTTTTTATTAATAAAATAAGATAAATTAAAAACATTTTCTTGAATAAAAAAGAAAGTAAAACAATATAAAAACAGTTACATAGAAACTAATAATTAATGAAAATGAGTGAAATTAACTGTTAAAGGTTAGTACTATTAGTGGACCAGCAGCACGCACAATCATGTGTGCTTACGGACTGTATCCCTTGCAGACTGTATTGATATATGTTGATATATAATGTAGGAACCAGAATATTAATAACAGAAAGAAACAACCCTTTTGTGTGAATGAGTGTGAATGAGTGTAAATGGGGGAGGGAGTTTTTTTGGGTTGGTGCACTAATTGTAAGTGTATCTTGTGTTTTTTGTGTTGATTAAATAAAAATAAAAATAAATAAAAAATAAAAAAAGATACCGATAGTAAAAAAAACGATACCGATAATTTCCGATATTACATTTTGACGCATTTATCGGCCGATAATAATTTTAAGTGCGCCTTATAGTCCGAAAAATACAGTAAGCTTTTCTTATTTGTTTCATCCCAATCAGTTACAATATATTTTGTTATTATTTTGTGCATTTAAACATACCAAGTGTGTGTGTTTATGGGACGGCGACGTTGGGTTTAGGGTGGGATGGGGTACCTTTCGGGAGTCGGGGCCCAGATTTTGGTGCTCCGCCCCTGTTAGTAAGGATCAGGCTACAAAAAGCATATCCTCTTTAGCTATTTGCCATTTTTGTTGTTGTTGTTTGGACATGTTACGAAATGTAAAAAAAAAAACAATTGAATTAAATGTGACTGGTAAATGCGCACAACGTGCACCCTTGCTGTGATGTGTTCTTTGCTATTTTTGGCTTACATCTCATATCTACACCAGATTTCTGAGGAAATCGCAATTCATTTTTGTTCATTATAAAAAAGCAGATTTGAGCCACATTAGGACATTTTGTTTGTTTGAATATGTCAGGGCCAGCGCTCGGTTTGCCCGCTTTACCCTGCACACGCAGACGTGCTCACGTATCGCGTTTACCGTGTTATGATTACCGCCGCTAGCATGTGTTCGCCACAATCCGGGGGGAAATTTCCCAGATTTTCGTGGCCGCTGCCGAAGAGGTTGTAACCAAAGCTCCAGCTGTTTGAGTGCACATCCCCCCCCCCCTCGCTGCACCCTTTCCCCATCAAAGGAGGCCTGATTACTCGTAACTCTGTTGGGAATGAATTCATGTCGAGCTGAAAGAAAAATAACATACTATTCTGCTAAGTGGCACTTTGCTGCAACCTTTTTCACGTTTATTATATGCTTGTTACGTGTTTACTACTGCGGTCGTGATGAATTGAAAATGCATGAGTCCATTCACAGTTAACTGGGATTTTAGCAAAACAGCAGCAGAAACACACGTTTGAGACAGTCGGTGAACTTGTGCATATTTTTTTAACTACCTGTCATGCATATTACAGTGTTTTGAGTCGTTTATGCAGTTATTTATCTTTTTTTTATAATAATGCTTGTATGTACTACTCCTGAAATGCCCCACTATATTTCTATGATTTATACAAAACCCAAAACCAGTGAAGTTGGCACGTTGTGTAAATAAAAACAGAATACAATGATTTACAAATCCTTTTCCACTTGTATTCAATTGAATAGACTGCAAAAACAATATATTTAATGTTTGTTTAATGAGAAACGCATTTTTTTTGTGCAAATAATCAGTAACTTAGAATTTACTGGGAGCAACACATTGCAAACACAGGGGCATTTTTACCACTGTGTTACATGGCCTTTCCTTTTAACAACACTCTGAGGCATACTTGCCAACCTTGAGACCTCTGATTTCGGGAGGTGGGGGTGGAGGGTGGGGGGCGTGGTCGAGGGTGGGGGGCGGGGCGTGGTTGGGGGCGTGGTTAAGAGGGGAGGAGTATATTGACAGCTAGAATTCACCAAGTCAAGTATTTAATACATATATATATATTGTAATATTCCCAGGAACGTAGGCTCATAGACTTATTCGTTTGTCTCGTATTTATTGTAATAAGATGCAATGTAACCACACAACAGCTCCAATGTGCGTCTCCCCTCTCTCCCGGCAAAACTCGAACTAACACTTCCTGTCAACAACGTCACTTCCCTAACTTCCCCGGAAGTCCCGCCCCCCAGCCAAAGCCATTGGCTAACACCCCGTAGCTAGCCGCTACATCACCCCCCCCTTACAAAAAGTCCTCGCCCTCGAGGACTGACCCGTAAGGCAACATTTGGCAACACCATAGCAGCATGTAAATCAGAGCAACCCATTAGTGCAAACACAACAGTGTAAACAAACATAACCCTTACATCACACAAAAGCAGGTTCACAAACCCCCCCACCCCCTTCCCTTATTGTCCTTCAGTCTAAGGACACCACAAAGTCTTGCAAGCGGTCCGGAGGCCTCTTCTTCCGCCTCGGCCGCTCTCTTCCATCCCCCAGCAGTGGAACAGCTGGTTCGGGTGTGCCAGTCCTCGGGCGGGAGCTGGAGGGGGCGGGGGATGAGGGGAGTGGGGAAATTGGTTCCCCCTGGGGCGTAAGCGGGGTATTGGTAAAGGGCTGGGCGGGCAAGGGAGAGGTCACCTGTGTATCCGAGGCAGGGGAAGGGGGACCCCCCCGGTAGGGGGCGAGTCTGTCTCTGTGGAGGGCCACCTTCCTTCCCCGGGGGGGGAGCTGGACACGATACACAACCTCTCCCAGCTTCTGGAGTATCTTACAGGGTCCTGTCCATTTGCTGTCCAGCTTGGGACTGCGGCCCTTCTTCCGAATCGGGTTGTAGACCCAGATCAACTCGCCTGGCGCGAAGTCCCTCCCTCGGGTCGTCACGTCATAGTAGCGTTTTTGTTTTACACCAGCTTCCTGCAGCTGCTCCCGAGCGAAACTGTGGGCTGAGTCCAGCCGGTCTTGTAGTTTCCTGGCGTACTCTGGCCCTGCAGCGAAGGCCGGGGCATCCGGTGGGCGGCCAAAGGCCAGTTCTGCTGGTGTGCGCATCTCTCTCCCTAGCATGAGAAGTGCCGGTGTGCACCCCGTGGATTCCTGGACAGCAGAGCGACACGCCATCAGCACCAGTGGTAGGTGTTGGTCCCAGTCACGCTGGTGGCGGGAGGTGACAATGGCGAGCTGGTCTCCCAGGTTGCGGTGGAACCGCTCCACTAACCCATCACTCTGAGGGTGTAATGGGGTAGTGCGGGTTTTGTGAATGCCCAGGCGCTCGCACAAGGCCGCGAACACCCGGGACTCAAAGTTTGTGCCTCGGTCACTGTGCAAAGACGCCATGACGCCAAACCGACCTATCATGCCCTCCACCAGGGCATCGGCAATGGTCTCTGCCTCCTGGTTGGGAATGGCGTATGCCTCAGGCCACTTGGTGAAATAGTCTATGGCGGAAAGGACGTAGCGGTTCCCCTTGTCAGACCGTGGGTACGGCCCTGTAATGTCAATCCCCACCCTGTCCATGGGGCACCCCACTGGGAACTGTTGGAGCGGTGCCTGTGAGCGCCCAGTGGGGCCTTTGCGGGCAACGCAGGGGTCACAGCGGCGGCAGAAGTCTTCTACATCTCTCTTCTGCCGACCCCAATAGAACCCCTGTCGCAGCCGCTTAAGTGTTTTGGCGACCCCGAAATGTCCAGACCCACCTTCCCCATGCACTGCCTTAAGCACTGCCCCTTGCAGTCCCTTTGGCACCACCACCTGCCATTGTTCTTCCCCCGTGGCCGCGGCCTTAAATGCCCGCTGCAGCACACCTTGGGACACCCGCAGTGAGTCAAACATGGCCCACAGGCCCTTGGTAGCCTTGGAGAACAGTACCACCGCCTCCCAAGGTGGGCGCTGCCGAGCCTCCACCCACTGCAAGACAGGCTGAAGGTCTGTGTCCTCCTGCTGCGCGTGCCTCCAATCAGCATTCGTTACAGTCTGTAGTTCCCTGCAGTCAACGTTATCAGCCTGACTGACGGCCGCACACTCGGCGCCCTTTGCCCGCCGCTCTTGTTCCCGAGCTTCCCTGCGCTCGCAGTAACGACATCCGTCTGCTGCACACGGCCGGCGAGAGAGCGCGTCCGGGTTAGAGTGGCGAGTACCTGGCCGATGTTCTATTTCAAAGTGGTATCCTTGTAGCTCTTCCAACCACCTGGCGACCTGCCCCTCCGGCTCCCGGAAAGTCATTAGCCACTGGAGGGCAGAGTGGTCAGTCCTAATCACAAAGGGGAGGCCACACAGGTAATATTTAAAGTGTCTGATAGAGAGCACCACTGCCAGGAGTTCTCGGCGGGTGACACAGTAATTCCGTTCCGACTTTGTGAGTTTCTGGCTGAAGTAGGCCACCACCCTCTCCCCTTCCTGCCACGGCTGTGCAAGTACCCCCCCAACCCCCACTCCGCTGGCATCAGTGTCCAGTAAGAAAAGCAGGGTGAGGTCAGGTGGGGAAAGTACCGGGGCCTCACACAGGGCCCGTTTCAGCCCCCAGAATGCCTCCTGGCACCCTTCGGACCACACAAAGTCTTTGCTTTTTTCCAGCAATCGATATAGGGGCGCGGCGATTGTAGCAAAACCCCGCACGTGCCTCCGATAGTAAGAGGCAAGCCCGATGAAGCTCTTCAGCTGTCCTTGGTCCCGAGGGACAGGCCAGTCTCTCACAGCCCGCACCTTCTCGCCCATGGCGCCGATGCCATCGGCACCCAGCTCATGTCCCAAGAAGGTTACCTCTCGCCGCATGAAACTGCATTTGTCAGGGTGCAGTTTAAGGCCCGCTGCTCGAATCCTCTCCAGGACTCGACTCAGGGACCCGAGGGCTGCTTCAAAAGAACGCCCATGTACCAGGATGTCGTCCAGGTATACCAAGCACTCTTGGCGGAGTATACTAGCCAGCACTTTGTCCATAAGCCGGGCAAAAGTGGCGGGGGCATTGCAGAGTCCAAAACTAAGGACTTTGAATTGCCACAAGCCCCGGCCGGTACAGAAGGCAGATTTAGGGCGAGATTCAGGAGAAAGGGGTACTTGATAATATCCGCTTTTAAGGTCCAGAGTGGTGAACCACGAAGAGCCGGAAACTAGGTCCAGGGACTCATCAATACGGGGGAAGGGGTAAGAGTCCTTTGTGGTCACTTCGTTCAGCCGTCTGTAATCCACACAGAATCGCCAATCACCAGCCTTCTTTTTCGCGACCATGACCACAGGTGCGGCCCAGGGGCTCTCAGACGGCTCAATAAAGTCGGCCCGCAGCAGGTCATCTACGGCCTTGTCACATACCTGCTGTCGAGCGAGGGGAATGCGGCGCGCGTGGCACTTGATGGGCCGCGCCAAGCCAGTGTCTATGACATGCTCTGCCAAGTGGGTTCTTCCCACTTCACTCTCATTCATTGCAAAGCTGCCCTGGAATTCCATCAGCAGCTGTTTCAGCTGCTCCTGTTGCTGTTTCTCCAAGTCCCCATACTCCTCCCTCCACACCCCTCCCCCCATGACCGGGGGTGATGGCTGCGGGTGGGGGGCCGTGGGTAGGGATGCCCAGGGCTGGCATCCCCGGGTAATACACAGCTCTGTCTCCCCCCTCATTGGCTGAAGGGAGACAGGGAGAGGGCAGGGGTAGTAACTAGGTGTGGTGTGAGGCAACAAGACTGTAGAGGCATGCGGTGAAACGGGCAGGGTCCCGGAAACTAGGGTACCCATGGCAACTGTAGGGCCCCCCGGGAAGTTAAGTGTACCCCTCCCCATGTCTAGCAGGCACCCAGTGACTTGGAGGAAGTCCAGCCCTAAGATGCAGCAGTCTTGCACGTCTGCCACCCAAACTAGATGGCGAACTCGTTTTCCCCCCACGCACAACCACAGGAACCCCTTCCCCACCATAGGAGCTAGCTGGCCCGTGACTGTGCGTAGCTGTACTGCTGTGGGCTCAAGTGGTGTACTGCTGGGCAGAACGTCCGGTCTTACCAGCGTTACCACTGACCCCGTGTCTACCAGGACCACGGTAGGCACCCCCTGGACAGATACAGCGACATGGCAGGAGCCCCCACCTTTGGGCCCCCCCACCCCGTGTCCAGCCCACCGCCATAGGTGGCACACTGCTGTCATCTACTTCTGGGGGGGATGGAGCCCCTCCCCCCTGGCTGTGTCGCTGGGCTCCTCCGGGTGCCCGAAAGCGAGAAGAAGGAGCAGAAGGCGAGTCGTCGTCTGCTTCTGGGGGGGATGGAGCCCCTCCCCCCTGGCTGTGCTGTTGGGCTCCCTCCCCCGCTTGACGAGCCTGGGCTGGCGAGTCAGGGTCCGCGGTGGACGTAGGGGCCCGCATACCCCTGACTATGCGGGCCCGGCGCCGTTTCCCGGCTCACGACGAGTGGCAGGCACTCCCTGCGAAAGTGTCCAGGTTGGCCACATCCCCAGCAGACCTGCATGAGGCGCGGGCCACGTTGACTTTGCAGAGTCACCGACCTCAGTAGTTCGGTAATTTCTGTCGCCCAAGCCGGATCCCCGTCACTAGACGTGTGTGACGATGCCGCCCTCACTGGATGGGGTTTCATTTCCAGTTCCCCGGCTGCAGCTGCACTCCCCAGCATCTCCCTCTCAACAGCAGCTTCCAGTGCCTCCTGCAGGGACCTCGGGTGCTGAAGCTGCACCTGCACGCGCAGGTCAGGAGGAGTAATGGCTCCAACAAACAGGTCAGTTGCGAGCTCATTCCGTGCATCAGCAGGCAGGTGACCATATGCACGGCGCACCTGGCCCTCAATGTCATTAGCGAGCCCCCGGAGAGGCTCGCCAGGCTTCCTGCACCTCCCTCTCAGTTCAGTTTTTAAAAGCGCTGGCTGAGACCATCTCCCAAACCTCCTCTTGAGCGCCCCCACCAGGGCTGCGTAGCACCGCTGTTGTTCAGAATCCAGCAGCAGGAGGCACGAAAGAGCCTCTCCCTCCAGACACAAAGCCAATTGTAACGCTTTGTCCCATGCTTCCCACCTTCTAGCGTCCGCCAAAAGTTCAAATTGAGCGTGGAACGCCTCCCAATCTGATCCACCGGCAAATTTTGGCATCTTCACTGAGGCAGCAGATGGTGGGGGGGCGCGCCGTGCGGGGAAGCTGTGGGCGGCGGCGGCAGCGGCGACATCTTTACATCTCCACGGGACGACGAGCCGCTCGTGTGCGAGCAGGAGGGCGGCTGTTCGACGGTCACCCGCTCCAAAACAGCGTCATCCCGCTCCACTTTAAACTTATGCTCACCCTAGCTAAACATGCTAAACGCTTGCGGTCCTAGCAAACTCACAGACTACAGCTAACTGGCTAATGCGCGGTACGCAGCGTGTCCTTACCGCGACAAAGTCTCTTTCGAAAAACGCCGGTTTTACTTCTGACACCAGTGTAATATTCCCAGGAACGTAGGCTCATAGACTTATTCGTTTGTCTCGTATTTATTGTAATAAGATGCAATGTAACCACACAACAGCTCCAATGTGCGTCTCCCCTCTCTCCCGGCAAAACTCGAACTAACACTTCCTGTCAACA